>NW_026967934.1:0-153000 GCF_028390025.1 Pseudophryne corroboree
GTTGTTTGTGGCTCTATAATATGAATGCCTATGTCTTTTAACAACAATAGTCAAGTCTTCCAATGGACTTTTTAGTGAAACCCAATAGCTTTATTTTCTCTTTGTTTACTCAAATATTGAATGCTTATGTCTTATAAATTTAGTAGGAAAGTATTCTAATGACTTGCTTATGACACCCCATTGAATATATTATGTTTAGTTCTGTGGACACTAGCTTATTCACTTAAATCTCTGATAAATTGTGTGTCTGGTATGCACGGTCTGGTTAGCACAGTTAGTAAGGTGTTTGGTTTGCACTATCAAATTAAGACTGTCGTTGGTTCGAATCCCATGTTATCATGTTTCTATTTTACTAGTGTGGTTTGTGGCTCTATAATATGAATGCCTATATCTTTTAACAACAATAGTCAAGTCTTCCAATGGACTTTTTAGTGAAACCCAATAGATAGCTTTATTTTCTCTTTGTTTACTCAAATATTGAATGCTTATGTCTTATAAATTTAGTAGGAAAGTATTCTAATGACTTGCTTATAACACCCCATAGAATATATTATGTTTAGTACATTGGACACTGTAGCTTATTCACTTAAATCTCTGATAAATTTTGTGTCTGGTATGCACAGTCTGGTTAGCACAGTTAGTAAGGTGTTGGGTTTGCACTATCAAATTAAGACTGTCATTGGTTCAAATCCTATGTTATCATGTTTTTATTTTACTAGTGTGGTTTGTGGCTCTATATTATGAATGCCTATGTCTTTTAACAACAATAGTCAAGTCTTCCAATGGACTTTTTAGTGAAACCCAATAGATAGCTTTATTTTCTCTTTGTTTACTCAAATATTGAATGCTTATGTCTTATAAATTTAGTAGGAAAGTATTCTAATGACTTGCTTATAACACCCCATAGAATATATTATGTTTAGTACCTTGGACACTGTAGCTTATTCACTTAAATCTCTGATAAATTTTGTGTCTGGTATGCACAGTCTGGTTAGCACAGTTAGTAAGGTGTTGGGTTTGCACTATCAAATTAAGACTGTCATTGGTTCGAATCCCATGTTATCATGTTTTTATTTTAATATGGGTGGTTTTGCAAAGAAGCAAAAAACAGAGCTGTTTGATATGTCTCTCTGGGGCACGCTTTGTAAATTGATTTGATGACAAGATTATGTAACGATAGAGTATATGTAAAGCATTAAAACGTAACTTTTATTTAATTTTACAGACGAAAAAGTTTAATTAATTATATGAAAAAAGGGCATTGCTGTGTGAAACAGCAAAAAGGGTTAAAACAAGTATTAAATAGTATATAACAACGACGATATAATGATGATATGTCACTCGCCTATTGAGAAATAGGTGACAGAAAATTTGTCTGCACACCCTCTGGATTCTCAGCGAGTATTATTGTAAGACATATGTCCACTGCGAGCTTTATTTTCTCTTTGTTTACTCAAATATTGAATGCTTATGTCTTATAAATTTAGTAGGAAAGTATTCTAATGACTTGCTTATTACACCCCATAGAATATATTATGTTTAGTACCTTGGACACTGTAGCTTATTCACTTAAATCTCTGATAAATTTGTGTCTGGTATGCACTGTCTGGTTAGCACAGTTAGTAAGGTGTTGGGTTTGCACTATCAAATTAAGACTGTCATTGGTTCGAATTCCATGTTATCATGTTTTTATTTTACTAGTGTGGTTTGTTGCTCTATAATATGAATGCCTATGTCTTTTAACAACATTAGTCAAGTCTTCCAATGGACTTTTTAGTGAAACCCAATAGATAGCTTTATTTCCTCTTTGTTTACTCAAATATTGAAAGCATATGTCTTATAAATTTAGTAGGAATGTATTCTAATGACTTGCTTATGACACCCCATAGAATATATTATATTTAGTACCTTGGACACTGTAGCTTATTCACTTAAATCTCTGATAAATTGTGTGTTTGGTATGCACCGTCTGGTTAGCACAGTTAGTAAGGTGTTGGGTTTGCACTATCAAATTAAGACTGTCATTGGTTTGAATCCCATGTAAGTATGTTTTTATTTTACTAGTGTGGTTTGTGGCTATATAATATGAATGCCTATGTCTTTTAGCAACAATAGTCAAGTCTTCCAATGGACTTTTTTAGTGAAACCCAGTAGATAGCTTTATTTTCTCTTTGTTTACTCAAATATTGAAAGCATATGTCTTATAACTTTAGTAGTAAAGTATTCTAATGACTTGCTTATGACACCCCATAGAATATATTATGTTTAGTAACTTGGACACTGTAGCTTATTCACTTAAATATCTGATAAATTGTGTGTCTGGTATGCACAGGCTGGTTAGCACAGTTAGTAAAGTGTTGGGTTTGTACTATCAAATTAAGACTGTCGTTGGTTCGAATCTCATGTTATAATGTTTCTATGTTACTAGTGTGGTTTGTGGCTCTATAATATGAATGCCTATATCTTTTAACAACAATAGTCAAGTCTTTCAATGGACTTTTTAGTGAAACCCAATAGATAGCTTTATGTTCTCTTTGTTTACTCAGATATTGAATGCTTATGTCTTATAAATTTAGTAGGAAAGTATTCTAATGACTTGCTTATGACACCCTATTGAATATATTATGTTTAGTTCCTTGGACACTGTAGCTTATTCACTTAAATCTCTGATAAATTGTGTGTCTGGTATGCATGGTCTGGTTAGCACAGTTAGTAAGGTGTTGGGTTTGCACTATCAAATTAAGACTGTCATTGTTTCGAATCCCATGTTATCATGTTTTTATTTTACAAGTGTGGTTTGTGGCTCTATAATATGAATGCCTATGTCTTTTAACAACAATAGTCAAGTCTTCCAATGGACTTTTTAGTGAAACCCAATAGATAGCTTTATTTTCTCTTTGTTTACTCAAATATTGAATGCTTATGTCTTATAAATTTTGTAGGTAAGTATTCTAATGACTTGCTTATGACACCCCATAGAATATATTATGTTTAGTACCTTGGACACTGTAGCTTATTCACTTAAATCTCTGATAAATTGTGTGTCTGGTATGCACAGTCTGGTTAGCACAGTTAGTAAGGTGTTGTGTTTGCACAATCAAATTATGACTGTCATTGGTACAAATCCCATGTTATCATGTTTTTATTTTACTAGTGTGGTTTGTGGCTCTACAATATGAATGCCTATGTCTTTTAACAACAATAGTCAAGTCTTCCAATGGACTTTTTAGTGAAACCCAATAGATAGCTTTATTTTCTCTTTGTTTACTCAAATATTGAATGCTTATGTCTTATAAATTTAGTAGGAAAGTATTCTAATGACTTGCTTATGACACCCCATAGAATATATTATGTTTAGTACCTTGGACACTGTAGCTTATTCACTTAAATCTCTGATAAATTGTGTGTCTTGTATGCACTGTCTGGTTAGCACAGTTAGTAAGGTGCTGGGTTTGTACTGTCAAATTAAGACTGTCATTGGTTTGAATCCCATGTAAGCATGTTTTTATTTTACTAGTGTGGTTTGTGGCTCTATAATATGAATGCCTATGTCTTTTAACAACATTAGTCAAGTCTTCCAATGGACTTTTTAGTGAAACCCAATAGATAGCTTTATTTTCTCTTTGTTTACTCAAATATTGAATGCTTATGTCTTATAAATTTAGTAGGAATGTATTCTAATGACTTGCTTATGACACCCCATAGAATATATTATATTTAGTACCATGGACACTGTAGCTTATTCACTTAAATCTCTGATAAATTGTGTGTCTGGTATGCACCGTCTGGTTAGCACAGTTAGTAAGGTGTTGGGTTTGCACTATCAAATTAAGACTGTCATTGGTTTGAATCCCATGTAAGCATGTTTTTATTTTACTAGTGTGGTTTGTGGCTATATAATATGAATGCCTATGTCTTTTAACAACAATAGTCAAGTCTTCCAATGGACTTTTTTAGTGAAACCCAAAAGATAGCTTTATTTTCTCTTTGTTTACTCAAATATTGAAAGCATATGTCTTATAACTTTAGTAGTAAAGTATTCTAATGACTTGCTTATGACACCCCATAGAATATATTATGTTTAGTAACTTGGACACTGTAGCTTATTCACTTAAATATCTGATAAATTGTGTGTCTGGTATGCACAGGCTGGTTAGCACAGTTAGTAAAGTGTTGGGTTTGTACTATCAAATTAAGACTGTTGTTGGTTCGAATCTCATGTTATAATGTTTCTATGTTACTAGTGTGGTTTGTGGCTCTATAATATGAATGCCTATATCTTTTAACAACAATAGTCAAGTCTTCCAATGGACTTTTTAGTGAAACCCAATAGATAGCTTTATTTTCTCTTTGTTTACTCAAATATTGAATGCTTATGTCTTATAAATTTAGTAGGAAAGTATTCTAATGACTTGCTTATGACACCCCATAGAATATATTATGTTTAGTACCTTGGACACTGTAGCTTATTCACTTAAATCTCTGATAAATTGTGTGTCTGGTATGCACAGTCTGGTTAGCACAGTTAGTAAGGTGTTGTGTTTGCACAATCAAATTATGACTGTCATTGGTACAAATCCCATGTTATCATGTTTTTATTTTACTAGTGTGGTTTGTGGCTCTACAATATGAATGCCTATGTCTTTTAACAACAATAGTCAAGTCTTCCAATGGACTTTTTAGTGAAACCCAATAGATAGCTTTATTTTCTCTTTGTTTACTCAAATATTGAATGCTTATGTCTTATAAATTTAGTAGGAAAGTATTCTAATGACTTGCTTATGACACCCCATAGAATATATTATGTTTAGTACCTTGGACACTGTAGCTTATTCACTTAAATCTCTGATAAATTGTGTGTCTGGTATGCACAGTCTGGTTAGCACAGTTAGTAAGGTGTTGGGTTTGCACTATCAAATTTAGACTGTCATTGGTTCGAATTCCATGTTGTCATGTTTTTATTTTACTAGTGTAGTTTTTGGCTCTATAATATGAATGCCTATGTCTTTTAACAACATTAGTCAAGTCTTCCAATGGACTTTTTAGTGAAACCCAATAGATAGCTTTATTTCCTTTTTGTTTACTCAAATATTGAAAGCATATGTCTTATAAATTTAGTAGGAATGTATTCTAATGACTTGCTTAAGACACCCCATAGAATATATTATGTTTAGTACATTGGACACTGTAGCTTATTTACTTAAATCTATGATAAATTGTGTGTCTTGTATGCACTGTCTGGTTAGCACAGTTAGTAAGGTGCTGGGTTTGTACTGTCAAATTAAGACTGTCATTGGTTTGAATCCCATGTAAGCATGTTTTTATTTTACTAGTGTGGTTTGTGGCTCTATAATATGAATGCCTATGTCTTTTAACAACATTAGTCAAGTCTTCCAATGGACTTTTTAGTGAAACCCAATAGATAGCTTTATTTTCTCTTTGTTTACTCAAATATTGAATGCTTATGTCTTGTAAATTTAGTAGGAATGTATTCTAATGACTTGCTTATGACACCCCATAGAATATATTATATTTAGTACCATGGACACTGTAGCTTATTCACTTAAATCTCTGATAAATTGTGTGTCTGGTATGCACCGTCTGGTTAGCACAGTTAGTAAGGTGTTGGGTTTGCACTATCAAATTAAGACTGTCATTGGTTTGAATCCCATGTAAGCATGTTTTTATTTTACTAGTGTGGTTTGTGGCTATATAATATGAATGCCTATGTCTTTTAACAACAATAGTCAAGTCTTCCAATGGACTTTTTTAGTGAAACCCAAAAGATAGCTTTATTTTCTCTTTGTTTACTCAAATATTGAAAGCATATGTCTTATAACTTTAGTAGTAAAGTATTCTAATGACTTGCTTATGACACCCCATAGAATATATTATGTTTAGTAACTTGGACACTGTAGCTTATTCACTTAAATATCTGATAAATTGTGTGTCTGGTATGCACAGGCTGGTTAGCACAGTTAGTAAAGTGTTGGGTTTGTACTATCAAATTAAGACAGTCGTTGGTTCGAATCTCATGTTATAATGTTTCTATGTTACTAGTGTGGTTTGTGGCTCTATAATATGAATGCCTATATCTTTTAACAACAATAGTCAAGTCTTTCAATGGACTTTTTAGTGAAACCCAATAGATAGCTTTATTTTCTCTTTGTTTACTCAAATATTGAATGCTTATGTCTTATAAATTTAGTAGGAAAGTATTCTAATGACTTGCTTATGACACCCCATAGAATATATTATGTTTAGTACCTTGGACACTGTAGCTTATTCACTTAAATCTCTGATAAATTGCGTGTCTGGTATGCACAGTCCGGTTAGCACAGTTAGTAAGGTGTTGGGTTTGCACTATCAAATTAAGACTGTCATTGGTTCGAATCCCATGTTATCATGTTTTTATTTTACTAGTGTGGTTTGTGGCTCTATAATATGAATGCCTATGTCTTTTAACAACAATAGTCAAGTCTTCCAATGGACTTTTTAGTGAAACCCAATAGCTTTATTTTCTCTTTGTTTACTCAAATATTGAATGCTTATGTCTTATAAATTTTGTAGGTAAGTATTCTAATGACTTGCTTATGACACCCCATAGAATATATTATGTTTAGTACCTTGGACACTGTAGCTTATTCACTTAAATCTCTGATAAATTGTGCGTCTGGTATGCACAGTCTGGTTAGCACAGTTAGTAAGGTGTTGTGTTTGCACAATCAAATTATGACTGTCATTGGTACAAATCCCATGTTATCATGTTTTTATTTTACTAGTGTGGTTTGTGGCTCTACAATATGAATGCCTATGTCTTTTAACAACAATAGTCAAGTCTTCCAATGGACTTTTTAGTGAAACCCAATAGATAGCTTTATTTTCTCTTTGTTTACTCAAATATTGAATGCTTATGTCTTATAAATTTAGTAGGAAAGTATTCTAATGACTTGCTTATGACACCCCATAGAATATATTATGTTTAGTACCTTGGACACTGTAGCTTATTCACTTAAATCTCTGATAAATTGTGTGTCTGGTATGCACAGTCTGGTTAGCACAGTTAGTAAGGTGTTGGGTTTGCACTATCAAATTTAGACTGTCATTGGTTCGAATTCCATGTTGTCATGTTTTTATTTTACTAGTGTAGTTTTTGGCTCTATAATATGAATGCCTATGTCTTTTAACAACATTAGTCAAGTCTTCCAATGGACTTTTTAGTGAAACCCAATAGATAGCTTTATTTCCTTTTTGTTTACTCAAATATTGAAAGCATATGTCTTATAAATTTAGTAGGAATGTATTCTAATGACTTGCTTAAGACACCCCATAGAATATATTATGTTTAGTACATTGGACACTGTAGCTTATTTACTTAAATCTATGATAAATTGTGTGTCTTGTATGCACTGTCTGGTTAGCACAGTTAGTAAGGTGCTGGGTTTGTACTGTCAAATTAAGACTGTCATTGGTTTGAATCCCATGTAAGCATGTTTTTATTTTACTAGTGTGGTTTGTGGCTCTATAATATGAATGCCTATGTCTTTTAACAACATTAGTCAAGTCTTCCAATGGACTTTTTAGTGAAACCCAATAGATAGCTTTATTTTCTCTTTGTTTACTCAAATATTGAATGCTTATGTCTTATAAATTTAGTAGGAATGTATTCTAATGACTTGCTTATGACACCCCATAGAATATATTATATTTAGTACCATGGACACTGTAGCTTATTCACTTAAATCTCTGATAAATTGTGTGTCTGGTATGCACCGTCTGGTTAGCACAGTTAGTAAGGTGTTGGGTTTGCACTATCAAATTAAGACTGTCATTGGTTTGAATCCCATGTAAGCATGTTTTTATTTTACTAGTGTGGTTTGTGGCTATATAATATGAATGCCTATGTCTTTTAACAACAATAGTCAAGTCTTCCAATGGACTTTTTTAGTGAAACCCAAAAGATAGCTTTATTTTCTCTTTGTTTACTCAAATATTGAAAGCATATGTCTTATAACTTTAGTAGTAAAGTATTCTAATGACTTGCTTATGACACCCCATAGAATATATTATGTTTAGTAACTTGGACACTGTAGCTTATTCACTTAAATATCTGATAAATTGTGTGTCTGGTATGCACAGGCTGGTTAGCACAGTTAGTAAAGTGTTGGGTTTGTACTATCAAATTAAGACTGTTGTTGGTTCGAATCTCATGTTATAATGTTTCTATGTTACTAGTGTGGTTTGTGGCTCTATAATATGAATGCCTATATCTTTTAACAACAATAGTCAAGTCTTTCAATGGACTTTTTAGTGAAACCCAATAGATAGCTTTATTTTCTCTTTGTTTACTCAAATATTGAATGCTTATGTCTTATAAATTTAGTAGGAAAGTATTCTAATGACTTGCTTATGACACCCCATAGAATATATTATGTTTAGTACCTTGGACACTGTATCTTATTCACTTAAATCTCTGATAAATTGCGTGTCTGGTATGCACAGTCCGGTTAGCACAGTTAGTAAGGTGTTAGGTTTGCACTATCAAATTAAGACTGTCATTGGTTCGAATCCCATGTTATCATGTTTTTATTTTACTAGTGTGGTTTGTGGCTCTATAATATGAATGCCTATGTCTTTTAACAACAATAGTCAAGTCTTCCAATGGACTTTTTAGTGAAACCCAATAGATAGCTTTATGTTCTCTTTGTTTACTCAGATATTGAATGCTTATGTCTTATAAATTTAGTAGGAAAGTATTCTAATGACTTGCTTATGACACCCCATAGAATATATTATGTTTAGTTCCTTGGACACTGTAGCTTATTCACTTAAATCTCTGATAAATTGTGTGTCTGGTATGCATGGTCTGGTTAGCACAGTTAGTAAGGTGTTGGGTTTGCACTATCAAATTAAGACTGTCATTGTTTCGAATCCCATGTTATCATGTTTTTATTTTACTAGTGTGGTTTGTGGCTCTATAATATGAATGCCTATGTCTTTTAACAACAATAGTCAAGTCTTCCAATGGACTTTTTAGTGAAACCCAATAGATAGCTTTATTTTCTCTTTGTTTACTCAAATATTGAATGCTTATGTCTTATAAATTTAGTAGGAAAGTATTCTAATGACTTGCTTATGACACCCCATAGAATATATTATGTTTAGTACCTTGGACACTGTAGCTTATTCACTTAAATCTCTGATAAATTGTGCGTCTGGTATGCACAGTCTGGTTAGCACAGTTAGTAAGGTGTTGTGTTTGCACAATCAAATTATGACTGTCATTGGTACAAATCCCATGTTATCATGTTTTTATTTTACTAGTGTGGTTTGTGGCTCTACAATATGAATGCCTATGTCTTTTAACAACAATAGTCAAGTCTTCCAATGGACTTTTTAGTGAAACCCAATAGATAGCTTTATTTTCTCTTTGTTTACTCAAATATTGAATGCTTATGTCTTATAAATTTAGTAGGAAAGTATTCTAATGACTTGCTTATGACACCCCATAGAATATATTATGTTTAGTACCTTGGACACTGTAGCTTATTCACTTAAATCTCTGATAAATTGTGTGTCTGGTATGCACAGTCTGGTTAGCACAGTTAGTAAGGTGTTGGGTTTGCACTATCAAATTTAGACTGTCATTGGTTCGAATTCCATGTTGTCATGTTTTTATTTTACTAGTGTAGTTTTTGGCTCTATAATATGAATGCCTATGTCTTTTAACAACATTAGTCAAGTCTTCCAATGGACTTTTTAGTGAAACCCAATAGATAGCTTTATTTCCTTTTTGTTTACTCAAATATTGAAAGCATATGTCTTATAAATTTAGTAGGAATGTATTCTAATGACTTGCTTAAGACACCCCATAGAATATATTATGTTTAGTACATTGGACACTGTAGCTTATTTACTTAAATCTATGATAAATTGTGTGTCTTGTATGCACTGTCTGGTTAGCACAGTTAGTAAGGTGCTGGGTTTGTACTGTCAAATTAAGACTGTCATTGGTTTGAATCCCATGTAAGCATGTTTTTATTTTACTAGTGTGGTTTGTGGCTCTATAATATGAATGCCTATGTCTTTTAACAACATTAGTCAAGTCTTCCAATGGACTTTTTAGTGAAACCCAATAGATAGCTTTATTTTCTCTTTGTTTACTCAAATATTGAATGCTTATGTCTTGTAAATTTAGTAGGAATGTATTCTAATGACTTGCTTATGACACCCCATAGAATATATTATATTTAGTACCATGGACACTGTAGCTTATTTACTTAAATCTCTGATAAATTGTGTGTCTGGTATGCACCGTCTGGTTAGCACAGTTAGTAAGGTGTTGGGTTTGCACTATCAAATTAAGACTGTCATTGGTTTGAATCCCATGTAAGCATGTTTTTATTTTACTAGTGTGGTTTGTGGCTATATAATATGAATGCCTATGTCTTTTAACAACAATAGTCAAGTCTTCCAATGGACTTTTTTAGTGAAACCCAAAAGATAGCTTTATTTTCTCTTTGTTTACTCAAATATTGAAAGCATATGTCTTATAACTTTAGTAGTAAAGTATTCTAATGACTTGCTTATGACACCCCATAGAATATATTATGTTTAGTAACTTGGACACTGTAGCTTATTCACTTAAATATCTGATAAATTGTGTGTCTGGTATGCACAGGCTGGTTAGCACAGTTAGTAAAATGTTGGGTTTGTACTATCAAATTAAGACAGTCGTTGGTTCGAATCTCATGTTATAATGTTTCTATGTTACTAGTGTGGTTTGTGGCTCTATAATATGAATGCCTATATCTTTTAACAACAATAGTCAAGTCTTTCAATGGACTTTTTAGTGAAACCCAATAGATAGCTTTATTTTCTCTTTGTTTGCTCAAATATTGAATGCTTATGTCTTATAAATTTAGTAGGAAAGTATTCTAATGACTTGCTTATGACACCCCATAGAATATATTATGTTTAGTACCTTGGACACTGTAGCTTATTCACTTAAATCTCTGATAAATTGCGTGTCTGGTATGCACAGTCCGGTTAGCACAGTTAGTAAGGTGTTGGGTTTGCACTATCAAATTAAGACTGTCATTGGTTCGAATCCCATGTTATCATGTTTTTATTTTACTAGTGTGGTTTGTGGCTCTATAATATGAATGCCTATGTCTTTTAACAACAATAGTCAAGTCTTCCAATGGACTTTTTAGTGAAACCCAATAGATAGCTTTATGTTCACTTTGTTTACTCAGATATTGAATGATTATGTCTTATAAATTTAGTAGGAAAGTATTCTAATGACTTGCTTATGACACCCCATTGAATATATTATGTTTAGTTCCTTGGACACTGTAGCTTATTCACTTAAATCTCTGATAAATTGTGTGTCTGGTATGCATGGTCTGGTTAGCACAGTTAGTAAGGTGTTGGGTTTGCACTATCAAATTAAGACTGTCATTGTTTCGAATCCCATGTTATCATGTTTTTATTTTACTAGTGTGGTTTGTGGCTCTATAATATGAATGCCTATGTCTTTTAACAACAATAGTCAAGTCTTCCAATGGACTTTTTAGTGAAACCCAATAGATAGCTTTATTTTCTCTTTGTTTACTCAAATATTGAATGCTTATGTCTTATAAATTTTGTAGGTAAGTATTCTAATGACTTGCTTATGACACCCCATAGAATATATTATGTTTAGTACCTTGGACACTGTAGCTTATTCACTTAAATCTCTGATAAATTGTGCGTCTGGTATGCACAGTCTGGTTAGCACAGTTAGTAAGGTGTTGGGTTTGCACTATCAAATTTAGACTGTCATTGGTTCGAATTCCATGTTGTCATGTTTTTATTTTACTAGTGTAGTTTTTGGCTCTATAATATGAATGCCTATGTCTTTTAACAACATTAGTCAAGTCTTCCAATGGACTTTTTAGTGAAACCCAATAGATAGCTTTATTTCCTTTTTGTTTACTCAAATATTGAAAGCATATGTCTTATAAATTTAGTAGGAATGTATTCTAATGACTTGCTTAAGACACCCCATAGAATATATTATGTTTAGTACATTAGACACTGTAGCTTATTTACTTAAATCTATGATAAATTGAGTGTCTTGTATGCACTGTCTGGTTAGCACAGTTAGTAAGGTGCTGGGTTTGTACTGTCAAATTAAGACTGTCATTGGTTTGAATCCCATGTAAGCATGTTTTTATTTTACCAGTGTGGTTTGTGGCTCTATAATATGAATGCCTATGTCTTTTAACAAAATTAGTCAAGTCTTCCAATGGACTTTTTAGTGAAACCCAATAGATAGCTTTATTTTCTCTTTGTTTACTCAAATATTGAATGCTTATGTCTTATACATTTTGTAGGTAAGTATTCTAATGACTTGCTTATGACACCCCATAGAATATATTATATTTAGTACCATGGACACTGTAGCTTATTCACTTAAATCTCTGATAAATTGTGTGTCTGGTATGCACCGTCTGGTTAGCACAGTTAGTAAGGTGTTGGGTTTGCACTATCAAATTAAGACTGTCATTGGTTTGAATCCCATGTAAGCATGTTTTTATTTTACTAGTGTGGTTTGTGGCTATATAATATGAATGCCTATGTCTTTTAACAACAATAGTCAAGTCTTCCAATGGACTTTTTTAGTGAAACCCAAAAGATAGCTTTATTTTCTCTTTGTTTACTCAAATATTGAAAGCATATGTCTTATAACTTTAGTAGGAAAGTATTCTAATGACTTGCTTATGACACCCCATAGAATATATTATGTTTAGTAACTTGGACACTGTAGCTTATTCACTTAAATATCTGATAAATTGTGGGTCTGGTATGCACAGGCTGGTTAGCACAGTTACTAAAGTGTTGGGTTTGCACTATCAAATTAAGACTGTCGTTGGTTTGAATCCCATGTCATAATGTTTCTATGTTACTAGTGTGTTTTATGGCTCTATAATATGAATGCCTATATCTTTTAACAACAATAGTCAAGTCTTCCAATGGACTTTTTAGTTAAACCCAATAGATAGCTTTATTTTCTCTTTGTTTACTCAAATATTGAATGCTTATGTCTTATACATTTTGTAGGTAAGTATTCTAATGACTTGCTTATGACACCCCATAGAATATATTATGTTTAGTACCTTGGACACTGTAGCTTATTCACTTAAATCTCTGATAAATTGCATATCTGGTATGCACAGTCTGGTTAGCACAGTTAGTAAGGTGTTGGGTTTGCACTATCAAATTAAGACTGTCATTGGTTCGAATTCCAAGTTATCATGTTTTTATTTTACTAGTGTGGTTTGTGGCTTTATAATATGAATGCCTATATCTTTTAACAACAATAGTCAAGTCTTCCAATGGACTTTTTAGTTAAACCCAATAGATAGTTTTCTTTTCTCTTTGTTTACTCAAATATTGAATGCTTATGTCTTATAAATTTAGTAGGAAAGTATTCTAATGACTTGCTTATGACACCCCATAGAATATATTATGTTTAGTACCTTGGACACTGTAGCTTATTCACTTAAATCTCTGATAAATTGCATGTCTGGTATGCACAGTCTGGTTAGCACAGTTAGTAAGGTGTTGGGTTTGTACTATCAAATTAAGACTGTCATTGGTTTGAATTCCATGTTATTATGTTTTTATTTTACTAGTGTGGTTTGTGGCTCTATAATATGAATGCCTATGTCTTTTAACAACAATAGTCAAGTCTTCCAATGGACTTTTTAGTGAAACCCAATAGATAGCTTTATTTTCTCTTTGTTTACTCAAATATTGAATGCTTATGTCTTATAAATTTAGTAAGGAAAGTATTCTAATGACTTGCTTATGACACCCCATAGAATATATTATGTTTAGTACCTTGGACACTGTAGCTTATTCACTTAAATCTCTGATAAATTCTATGTCTGGTATGCACAGTCTGGTTAGCACAGTTAGTAAGGTGGTGGGTTTGCACTATCAAATTAAGACTGTCATTGTTTCGAATCCCATGTTGTCAAGTTTTTATTTTACTAGTGTGATTTGTGGCTCTATAATATGAATGTCTATGTCTTTTAACAACAATAGTCAAGTCTTCCAATGGACTTTTTAGTGAAACCCAATAGATAGCTTTATTTCCTCTTTGTTTACTCAAATATTGAAAGCATATGTCTTATAAATTTAGTAGGAATGTATTCTAATGACTTGCTTATGACACCCCATAGAATATATTATATTTAGTACCTTGGACACTGTAGCTTATTCACTTAAATCTCTGATAAATTGTGTGTCTGGTATGCACGGTCTGGTTAGCACAGTTAGTAAGGTGTTGGGTTTGCACTATCAAATTAAGACTGTCATTGGTTTGAATTCCATGTTATCATGTTTTTATTTTACTAGTGTGGTTTGTTGCTCTATAATATGAATGCCTATGTCTTTAAACAACATTAGTCAAGTCTTCCAATGGACTTTTTAGTGAAACCCAATAGATAGCTTTATTTCCTCTTTGTTTACTCAAATATTGAAAGCATATGTCTTATAAATTTAGTAGGAATGTATTCTAATGACTTGCTTATGACACCCCATAGAATATATTATGTTTAGTAACTTGGACACTGTAGCTTATTCACTTAAATATCTGATAAATTGTGTGTCTGGTATGCACAGGCTGGTTAGCACCGTTAGTAAAGTGTTGGGTTTGTACTATCAAATTAAGACTGTCGTTGGTTAGAATCTCATGTTATAATGTTTCTATGTTACTAGTGTGGTTTGTGGCTCTATAATATGAATGCCTATATCTTTTAACAACAATAGTCAAGTCTTCCAATGGACTTTTTAGTGAAACCCAATAGATAGCTTTATTTTCTCTTTGTTTACTCAAATATTGAATGCTTATGTCTTATAAATTTAGTAGGAAAGTATTCTAATGACTTGCTTATGACACCCCATAGAATATATTATGTTTAGTACCTTGGACACTGTAGCTTATTCACTTAAATCTCTGATAAATTGCGTGTCTGGTATGCACAGTCCGATTAGCACAGTTAGTAAGGTGTTGGGTTTGCACTATCAAATTAAAACTGTCATTGGTTCGAATCCCATGTTATCATGTTTTTATTTTACTAGTGTGGTTTGTGGCTCTATAATATGAATGCCTATGTCTTTTAACAACAATAGTCAAGTCTTCCAATGGACTTTTTAGTGAAACCCAATAGATAGCTTTATGTTCTCTTTGTTTACTCAGATATTGAATGCTTATGTCTTATAAATTTAGTAGGAAAGTATTCTAATGACTTGCTTATGACACCCCATTGAATATATTATGTTTAGTTCCTTGGACACTGTAGCTTATTCACTTAAATCTCTGATAAATTGTGTGTCTGGTATGCATGGTCTGGTTAGCACAGTTAGTAAGGTGTTGGGTTTGCACTATCAAATTAAGACTGTCATTGTTTCGAATCCCATGTTATCATGTTTTTATTTTACTAGTGTGGTTTGTGGCTCTATAATATGAATGCCTATGTCTTTTAACAACAATAGTCAAGTCTTCCAATGGACTTTTTAGTGAAACCCAATAGATAGCTTTATTTTCTCTTTGTTTACTCAAATATTGAATGCTTATGTCTTATAAATTTTGTAGGTAAGTATTCTAATGACTTGCTTATGACACCCCATAGAATATATTATGTTTAGTACCTTGGACACTGTAGCTTATTCACTTAAATCTCTGATAAATTGTGCGTTTGGTATGCACAGTCTGGTTAGCACAGTTAGTAAGGTGTTGTGTTTGCACAATCAAATTATGACTGTCATTGGTACAAATCCCATGTTATCATGTTTTTATTTTACTAGTGTGGTTTGTGGCTCTACAATATGAATGCCTATGTCTTTTAACAACAATAGTCAAGTCTTCCAATGGACTTTTTAGTGAAACCCAATAGATAGCTTTATTTTCTCTTTGTTTACTCAAATATTGAATGCTTATGTCTTATAAATTTAGTAGGAAAGTATTCTAATGACTTGCTTATGACACCCCATAGAATATATTATGTTTAGTACCTTGGACACTGTAGCTTATTCACTTAAATCTCTGATAAATTGTGTGTCTGATATGCACAGTCTGGTTAGCACAGTTAGTAAGGTGCTGGGTTTGTACTGTCAAATTAAGACTGTCATTGGTTTGAATCCCATGTAAGCATGTTTTTATTTTACTAGTGTGGTTTGTGGCTCTATAATATGAATGCCTATGTCTTTCAACAACATTAGTCAAGTCTTCCAATGGACTTTTTAGTGAAACCCAATAGATAGCTTTATTTTATCTTTGTTTACTCAAATATTGAATGCTTATGTCTTATAAATTTAGTAGGAATGTATTCTAATGACTTGCTTATGACACCCCATAGAATATATTATATTTAGTACCATGGACACTGTAGCTTATTCACTTAAATCTCTGATAAATTGTGTGTCTGGTATGCACCGTCTGGTTAGCACAGTTAGTAAGGTGTTGGGTTTGCACTATCAAATTAAGACTGTCATTGGTTTGAATCCCATGTAAGCATGTTTTTATTTTACTAGTGTGGTTTGTGGCTATATAATATGAATGCCTATGTCTTTTAACAACAATAGTCAAGTCTTCCAATGGACTTTTTTAGTGAAACCCAAAAGATAGCTTTATTTTCTCTTTGTTTACTCAAATATTGAAAGCATATGTCTTATAACTTTAGTAGGAAAGTATTCTAATGACTTGCTTATGACACCCCATAGAATATATTATGTTTAGTAACTTGGACACTGTAGCTTATTCACTTAAATATCTGATAAATTGTGTGTCTGGTATGCACAGGCTGGTTAGCACAGTTACTAAAGTGTTGGGTTTGCACTATCAAATTAAGACTGTCGTTGGTTTGAATCCCATGTCATAATGTTTCTATGTTACTAGTGTGTTTTGTGGCTCTATAATATGAATGCCTATGTCTTTCAACAACATTAGTCAAGTCTTCCAATGGACTTTTTAGTGAAACCCAATAGATAGCTTTATTTCCTCTTTGTTTACTCAAATATTGAAAGCATATGTCTTATAAATTTAGTAGGAAAGTATTCTAATGACTTGCTTATGACACCCCATAGAATATATTATGTTTAGTACCTTGGACACTGTAGCTTATTCACTTAAATCTCTTATAAATTCTGTGTCTGGTATGCACAGTCTGGTTAGCACAGTTAGTAAGGTGGTGGGTTTGCACTATCAAATTAAGACTGTCATTGTTTCGAATCCCATGTTGTCAAGTTTTTATTTTACTAGTGTGATTTGTGGCTCTATAATATGAATGTCTATGTCTTTTAACAACAATAGTCAAGTCTTCCAATGGACTTTTTAGTGAAACCCAATAGATAGCTTTATTTTCTCTTTGTTTACTCAAATATTGAATGCTTATGTCTTATAAATTTAGTAGGAAAGTATTCTAATGAATTGCTTATGACACCCCATAGAATATATTATGTTTAGTACCTTGGACACTGTAGCTTATTCACTTAAATCTCTGATAAATTGTGTGTCTGGTATGCACGGTCTGGTTAGCACAGTTAGTAAGGTGTTGGGTTTGCACTATCAAATTAAGACTGTCATTGGTTTTAATTCCATGTTATCATGTTTTTATTTTACTAGTGTGGTTTGTTGCTCTATAATATGAATGCCTATGTCTTTAAACAACATTAGTCAAGTCTTCCAATGGACTTTTTAGTGAAACCCAATAGATAGCTTTATTTCCTCTTTGTTTACTCAAATATTGAAAGCATATGTCTTATAAATTTAGTAGGAATGTATTCTAATGACTTGCTTATGACACCCCATAGAATATATTATATTTAGTACCTTGGACACTGTAGCTTATTCACTTAAATCTCTGATAAATTGTGTGTTTGGTATGCACCGTCTGGTTAGCACAGTTAGTAAGGTGTTGGGTTTGCACTATCAAATTAAGACTGTCATTGGTTTAAATCCCATGTAAGCATGTTTTTATTTTACTAGTGTGGTTTGTGGCTCTATAATATGAATGCCTATGTCTTTTAACAACATTAGTCAAGTCTTCCAATGGACTTTTTAGTGAAACCCAATAGATAGCTTTATTTTCTCTTTGTTTACTCAAATATTGAAAGCATATGTCTTATAACTTTAGTAGGAAAGTATTCTAATGACTTGCTTATGAAACCCCATAGAATATATTATGTTTAGTAACTTGGAAACTGTAGCTTATTCACTTAAATATCTGATAAATTGTGTGTCTGGTATGCACAGGCTGGTTAGCACAGTTAGTAAAGTGTTGGGTTTGCCCTATCAAGTTAAGACTGTCGTTGGTTCGAGTCCCATGTTATAATGTTTCTATGTTACTAGTGTGGTTTGTGGCTCTATAATATGAATGCCTATATCTTTTAACAACAACAGTCAACTCTTCCAATGGACTTTTTAGTTAAACCCAATAGATAGCTTTATTTTCTCTTTGTTTACTCAAATATTGAAAGCATATGTCTTATAAATTTAGTAGGAATGTATTCTAATGACTTGCTTATGACACTCCATAGAATATATTATATTTAGTACCTTGGACACTGTAGCTTATTCACTTAAATCTCTGATAAATTGGGTGTCTGGTATGCACAGTCTGGTTAGCACAGTTAGTAATGTTTTGGATTTGCACTAACAAATTAAGACTGTCATTGGTTCGAATTCCATGTTATCATGTTTTTATTTTACTAGTGTGGTTTGTGGCTCTATAATATGAATGCCTATGTCTTTTAACAACATTAGTCAAGTCTTCCAATGGACTTTTTAGTGAAACCCAATAGATAGCTTTATTTTCTCTTTGTTTACTCAAATATTGAATGCTTATGTCTTATAAATTCTGTAGGTAAGTATTCTAATGACTTGCTTATGACACCCCATAGAATATATTATGTTTAGTACCTTGGACACTGTAGCTTATTCACTTAAATATCTGATAAATTCTGTGTCTGCTATGCACAGTCTGGTTAGCACAGTTAGTAAGGTGGTGGGTTTGCACTATAAGAGTAAGACTGTCATTGTTTCAAATCCCATGTTATTATGTTTTTATTTTACTAGTGTGGTTTGTGGCTCTATAATATGAATGCCTATGTCTTTTAACAACAATAGTCAAGTCTTCCAATGGACTTTTTAGTGAAACCCAATAGATAGCTTTATTTTCTCTTTGTTTACTCAAATATTGAATGCTTATGTCTTATAAATTTAGTAGGAAAGTATTCTAATGACTTGCTTATGACACCCCATTGAATATATTATGTTTAGTACCTTGGACACTGTAGCTTATTCACTTAAATCTCTGATAAATTGCGTGTTTGGTATGCACAGTCTGGTTAGCACAGTTAGTAAGGTGTTGGGTTTGCACTATCAAATTAGGACTGTCATTGGTACAAATCCCATGTTATCATGTTTTTATTTTACTAGTGTGGTTTGTGGCTCTACAATATGAATGCCTATGTCTTTTAACAACAATAGTCAAGTCTTCCAATGGACTTTTTAGTGAAACCCAATAGATAGCTTTATTTTCTCTTTGTTTACTCAAATATTGAAAGCATATGTCTTATAAATTTAGTAGGAATGTATTCTAATGACTTGCTTATGACACCCCATAGAATATATGTTTAGTACCTTGGACACTGTAGCTTATTCACTTAAATCTCTGATAAATTATGTGGCTGGCATGCAGAGTCTGGTTAGCACAGTTAGTAAGGTGTTGGGTTTGCACTATCAAATTAAGACTGTCATTGGTTCGAATCCCATGTTATCATGTTTTTATTTTACTAGTGTGGTTTGTGGCTCTATAATATGAATGCCTATATCTTTTAACAACAATAGTCAGGTCTTCCAATGGACTTTTTAGTGAAACCCAATAGATAGCTTTATTTTCTCTTTGTTTACTCAAATATTGAATGCTTATGTCTTATACATTTTGTAGGTAAGTATTCTAATGACTTGCTTATGACACCCCATAGAATATATTATGTTTAGTACCTTGGACACTGTAGCTTATTCACTTAAATCTCTGATAAATTGTGCGTCCGGTATGCACAGTCTGGATAGCACAGTTAGTAAGGTGTTGTGTTTGCACAATCAAATTATGACTGTCATTGGTACAAATCCCATGTTATCATGTTTTTATTTTACTAGGGTGGTTTGTGGCTCTACAATATGAATGCCTATGTCTTCAACAACAGTAGTCAAGTCTTCCAATGGACTTTTTAGTGAAACCCAATAGATAGCTTTATTTCCTCTTTGTTTACTCAAATATTGAAAGCATATGTCTTATAAATTTAGTAGGAATGTATTCTAATGACTTGCTTATGACACCCCATAGAATATATTATGTTTAGTACATTGGACACTGTAGCTTATTCACTTAAATCTCTGATAAATTGTGTGTCTGGTATGCACAGTCTGGTTAGTACAGTTAGTAAGGTGTTGGGTTTGTACTATCAAATTAAGACTGTCATTGGTTTGAATCCCATGTTATCATGTTTTTATTTTACTAGTGTGGTTTGTGGCTCTATAATATGAATGCCTATGTCTTTTAACAACAATAGTCAAGTCTTCCAATGGACTTTTTAGTGAAACCCAATAAATAGCTTTATTTTCTCTTTGTTTACTCAAATATTGAAAGCATATGTCTTATAAATTTAGTAGGAAAGTATTCTAATGACTTGCTTATGACACCCCATAGAATATATTATGTTTAGTAACTTGGAAACTGTAGCTTATTCACTTAAATGTCTGATACATTCGGTGTCTGGTATGCACAGTCTGGTTAGCACAGTTAGTAAGGTGGTGGGTTTGCACTATCAAATTAAGACTGTCGTTGGTTCTAATCACATGTTATCATGTTTCTATTTTACTAGTGTGGTTTGTGGCTCTCTAAATATGAATGCCTATATCTTTTAACAACAATAGTCAAGTCTTCCAATGGACTTTTTAGTGAAACCCAATAGATAGCTTTATTTTCTCTTTGTTTACTCAAATATTGAATGCTTATGTCTTATAAATTTTGTAGGTAAGTATTCTAATGACTTGCTTATGACACCCCATAGAATATATTATGTTTAGTACCTTGGACACTGTAGCTTATTCACTTAAATCTCTGATAAATTGCGTGTCTGGTATGCACAGTCTGGTTAGCACAGTTAGTAAGGTGTTGTGTTTGCACAATCAAATTAGGACTGTCATTGGTACAAATCCCATGTTATCATGTTTTTATTTTACTAGTGTGGTTTGTGGCTCTAAAATATGAATGCCTATGTAATTTAACAACAATAGTCAAGTCTTCCAATGGACTTTTTAGTGAAACCCAATAGATAGCTTTATTTTCTCTTTGTTTACTCAAATATTGAATGCTTATGTCTTATAAATTTAGTAGGAAAGTATTCTAATGACTTGCTTATGACACCCCATAGAATATATTATGTTTAGTACCTTGGACACTGTAGCTTATTCACTTAAATCTCTGATAAATTGTGTGTCTGGTATGCACTGACTGGTTAGCACAGTTAGTAAGGTGTTGGGTTTGCACTATCAAATTAAGACTGTCATTGGTTCGAATTCCATGTTATCATGTTTTTATTTTACTAGTATGGTTTGTTGCTCTATAATATGAATGCCTATGTCTTTTAACAACATTAGTCAAGTCTTCCAATGGACTTTTTAGTGAAACCCAATAGATAGCTTTATTTCCTCTTTGTTTACTCAAATATTGAAAGCATATGTCTTATAAATTTAGTAGGAATGTATTCTAATGACTTGCTTATGACACCCCATAGAATATATTATATTTAGTACCTTGGACACTGTAGCTTATTCACTTAAATCTCTGATAAATTGTGTGTCTGGTATTCACAGTCTGGTTAGTACAGTTAGTAAGGTGTTGGGTTTGTACTATCAAATTAAGACTGTCATTGGTTTAAATCCCATGTAAGCATGTTTTTATTTTACTAGTGTGGTTTGTGGCTCTATAATATGAATGCCTATGTCTTTTAACAACATTAGTCAAGTCTTCCAATGGACTTTTTAGTGAAACCCAATAGATAGCTTTATTTTCTCTTTGTTTACTCAAATATTGAAAGCATATGTCTTATAACTTTAGTAGGAAAGTATTCTAATGACTTGCTTATGAAACCCCATAGAATATATTATGTTTAGTAACTTGGAAACTGTAGCTTATTCACTTAAATATCTGATAAATTGTGTGTCTGGTATGCACAGGCTGGTTAGCACAGTTAGTAAAGTGTTGGGTTTGCCCTATCAAGTTAAGACTGTCGTTGGTTCGAGTCCCATGTTATAATGTTTCTATGTTACTAGTGTGGTTTGTGGCTCTATAATATGAATGCCTATATCTTTTAACAACAACAGTCAACTCTTCCAATGGACTTTTTAGTTAAACCCAATAGATAGCTTTATTTTCTCTTTGTTTACTCAAATATTGAAAGCATATGTCTTATAAATTTAGTAGGAATGTATTCTAATGACTTGCTTATGACACTCCATAGAATATATTATATTTAGTACCTTGGACACTGTAGCTTATTCACTTAAATCTCTGATAAATTGGGTGTCTGGTATGCACAGTCTGGTTAGCACAGTTAGTAATGTTTTGGATTTGCACTAACAAATTAAGACTGTCATTGGTTCGAATTCCATGTTATCATGTTTTTATTTTACTAGTGTGGTTTGTGGCTCTATAATATGAATGCCTATGTCTTTTAACAACATTAGTCAAGTCTTCCAATGGACTTTTTAGTGAAACCCAATAGATAGCTTTATTTTCTCTTTGTTTACTCAAATATTGAATGCTTATGTCTTATAAATTTTGTAGGTAAGTATTCTAATGACTTGCTTATGACACCCCATAGAATATATTATGTTTAGTACCTTGGACACTGTAGCTTATTCACTTAAATATCTGATAAATTCTGTGTCTGCTATGCACAGTCTGGTTAGCACAGTTAGTAAGGTGGTGGGTTTGCACTATAAGAGTAAGACTGTCATTGTTTCAAATCCCATGTTATTATGTTTTTATTTTACTAGTGTGGTTTGTGGCTCTATAATATGAATGCCTATGTCTTTTAACAACAATAGTCAAGTCTTCCAATGGACTTTTTAGTGAAACCCAATAGATAGCTTTATTTTCTCTTTGTTTACTCAAATATTGAATGCTTATGTCTTATAAATTTAGTAGGAAAGTATTCTAATGACTTGCTTATGACACCCCATTGAATATATTATGTTTAGTACCTTGGACACTGTAGCTTATTCACTTAAATCTCTGATAAATTGCGTGTTTGGTATGCACAGTCTGGTTAGCACAGTTAGTAAGGTGTTGGGTTTGCACTATCAAATTAGGACTGTCATTGGTACAAATCCCATGTTATCATGTTTTTATTTTACTAGTGTGGTTTGTGGCTCTACAATATGAATGCCTATGTCTTTTAACAACAATAGTCAAGTCTTCCAATGGACTTTTTAGTGAAACCCAATAGATAGCTTTATTTTCTCTTTGTTTACTCAAATATTGAAAGCATATGTCTTATAAATTTAGTAGGAATGTATTCTAATGACTTGCTTATGACACCCCATAGAATATATGTTTAGTACCTTGGACACTGTAGCTTATTCACTTAAATCTCTGATAAATTGTGTGGCTGGCATGCAGAGTCTGGTTAGCACAGTTAGTAAGGTGTTGGGTTTGCACTATCAAATTAAGACTGTCATTGGTTCGAATCCCATGTTATCATGTTTTTATTTTACTAGTGTGGTTTGTGGCTCTATAATATGAATGCCTATATCTTTTAACAACAATAGTCAGGTCTTCCAATGGACTTTTTAGTGAAACCCAATAGATAGCTTTATTTTCTCTTTGTTTACTCAAATATTGAATGCTTATGTCTTATACATTTTGTAGGTAAGTATTCTAATGACTTGCTTATGACACCCCATAGAATATATTATGTTTAGTACCTTGGACACTGTAGCTTATTCACTTAAATCTCTGATAAATTGTGCGTCCGGTATGCACAGTCTGGATAGCACAGTTAGTAAGGTGTTGTGTTTGCACAATCAAATTATGACTGTCATTGGTACAAATCCCATGTTATCATGTTTTTATTTTACTAGGGTGGTTTGTGGCTCTACAATATGAATGCCTATGTCTTCAACAACAGTAGTCAAGTCTTCCAATGGACTTTTTAGTGAAACCCAATAGATAGCTTTATTTCCTCTTTGTTTACTCAAATATTGAAAGCATATGTCTTATAAATTTAGTAGGAATGTATTCTAATGACTTGCTTATGACACCCCATAGAATATATTATGTTTAGTACATTGGACACTGTAGCTTATTCACTTAAATCTCTGATAAATTGTGTGTCTGGTATGCACAGTCTGGTTAGTACAGTTAGTAAGGTGTTGGGTTTGTACTATCAAATTAAGACTGTCATTGGTTTGAATCCCATGTTATCATGTTTTTATTTTACTAGTGTGGTTTGTGGCTCTATAATATGAATGCCTATGTCTTTTAACAACAATAGTCAAGTCTTCCAATGGACTTTTTAGTGAAACCCAATAAATAGCTTTATTTTCTCTTTGTTTACTCAAATATTGAAAGCATATGTCTTATAAATTTAGTAGGAAAGTATTCTAATGACTTGCTTATGACACCCCATAGAATATATTATGTTTAGTAACTTGGAAACTGTAGCTTATTCACTTAAATGTCTGATACATTCGGTGTCTGGTATGCACAGTCTGGTTAGCACAGTTAGTAAGGTGGTGGGTTTGCACTATCAAATTAAGACTGTCGTTGGTTCTAATCACATGTTATCATGTTTCTATTTTACTAGTGTGGTTTGTGGCTCTCTAAATATGAATGCCTATATCTTTTAACAACAATAGTCAAGTCTTCCAATGGACTTTTTAGTGAAACCCAATAGATAGCTTTATTTTCTCTTTGTTTACTCAAATATTGAATGCTTATGTCTTATAAATTTTGTAGGTAAGTATTCTAATGACTTGCTTATGACACCCCATAGAATATATTATGTTTAGTACCTTGGACACTGTAGCTTATTCACTTAAATCTCTGATAAATTGCGTGTCTGGTATGCACAGTCTGGTTAGCACAGTTAGTAAGGTGTTGTGTTTGCACAATCAAATTAGGACTGTCATTGGTACAAATCCCATGTTATCATGTTTTTATTTTACTAGTGTGGTTTGTGGCTCTAAAATATGAATGCCTATGTAATTTAACAACAATAGTCAAGTCTTCCAATGGACTTTTTAGTGAAACCCAATAGATAGCTTTATTTTCTCTTTGTTTACTCAAATATTGAATGCTTATGTCTTATAAATTTAGTAGGAAAGTATTCTAATGACTTGCTTATGACACCCCATAGAATATATTATGTTTAGTACCTTGGACACTGTAGCTTATTCACTTAAATCTCTGATAAATTGCTGGTCTGGTATGCACAGTCTGGTTAGCACAGTTAGTAAGGGGTTGGGTTTGCACTATCAAATTAAGACTGTCATTGGTTCGAATCCCATGTTATCATGTTTTTATTTTACTAGTGTGGTTTGTGGCTCTATAATATGAATGCCTTTATCTTTTAACAACAATAGTCAAGTCTTCCAATGGACTTTTTAGTGAAACCCAATAGATAGCTTTATTTTCTCTTTGTTTACTCAAATATTGAATGCTTATGTCTTATACATTTTGTAGGTAAGTATTCTAATGACTTGCTTATGACACCCCATAGAATATATTATGTTTAGTACCTTGGACACTGTAGCTTATTCACTTAAATCTCTGATAAATTGTGCGTCCGGTATGCACAGTCTGGTTAGCACAGTTAGTAAGGTGTTGTGTTTGCACAATCAAATTATGACTGTCATTGGTACAAATCCCATGTTATCATGTTTTTATTTTACTAGGGTGGTTTGTGGCTCTACAATATGAATGCCTATGTCTTCAACAACAGTAGTCAAGTCTTCCAATGGACTTTTTAGTGAAACCCAATAGATAGCTTTATTTCCTCTTTGTTTACTCAAATATTGAAAGCATATGTCTTATAAATTTAGTAGGAATGTATTCTAATGACTTGCTTATGACACCCCATAGAATATATTATGTTTAGTACATTGGACACTGTAGCTTATTCACTTAAATCTCTGATAAATTGTGTGTCTGGTATGCACAGTCTGGTTAGTACAGTTAGTAAGGTGTTGGGTTTGTACTATCAAATTAAGACTGTCATTGGTTTGAATCCTATGTTATCATGTTTTTATTTTACTAGTGTGGTTTGTTGCTCTATAATATGAATGCCTATGTCTTTTAACAACAATAGTCAAGTCTTCCAATGGACTTTTTAGTGAAACCCAATAAATAGCTTTATTTTCTCTTTGTTTACTCAAATATTGAAAGCATATGTCTTATAACTTTAGTAGGAAAGTATTCTAATGACTTGCTTATGACACCCCATAGAATATATTATGTTTAGTTACTTGGAAACTGTAGCTTATTCACTTAAATATCTGATACATTCTGTGTCTGGCATGCACAGTCTGGTTAGCACAGTTAGTAAGGTGGTGGGTTTGCACTATCAAATTAAGACTGTCGTTGGTTCGAATCACATGTTATCATGTTTCTATTTTACTAGTGTGGTTTGTGGCTCTCTAAATATGAATGCCTATATCTTTTAACAACAATAGTCAAGTCTTCCAATGGACTTTTTAGTGAAACCCAATAGATAGCTTTATTTTCTCTTTGTTTACTCAAATATTGAATGCTTATGTCTTATAAATTTTGTAGGTAAGTATTCTAATGACTTGCTTATGACACCCCTTAGAATATATTATGTTTAGTACCTTGGACTCTGTAGCTTATTCACTTAAATCTCTGATAAATTGCGTGTCTGGTATGCACAGTCTGGTTAGCACAGTTAGTAAGGTGTTGTGTTTGCACAATCAAATTAGGACTGTCATTGGTACAAATCCCATGTTATCATGTTTTTATTTTACTAGTGTGGTTTGTGGCTCTAAAATATGAATGCCTATGTATTTTAACAACAATAGTCAAGTCTTCCAACGGACTTTTTAGTGAAACCCAATAGATAGCTTTATTTTCTCTTTGTTTACTCAAATATTGAATGCTTATGTCTTATAAATTTAGTAGGAAAGTATTCTAATGACTTGCTTATGACACCCCATAGAATATATTATGTTTAGTACCTTGGACACTGTAGCTTATTCACTTAAATCTCTGATAAATTGTGTGTCTGGTATGCACAGACTGGTTAGCACAGTTAGTAAGGTGTTGGGTTTGCACTATCAAATTAAGACTGTCATTGGTTCGAATTCCATGTTATCATGTTTTTATTTTACTAGTGTGGTTTGTTGCTCTATAATATGAATGCCTATGTCTTTTAACAACATTAGTCAAGTCTTCCAATGGACTTTTTAGTGAAACCCAATAGATAGCTTTATTTCCTCTTTGTTTACTCAAATATTGAAAGCATATGTCTTATAAATTTAGTAGGAATGTATTCTAATGACTTGCTTATGACACCCCATAGAATATATTATATTTAGTACCTTGGACACTGTAGCTTATTCACTTAAATCTCTGATAAATTGTGTGTCTGGTATGCACAGTCTGGTTAGTACAGTTAGTAAGGTGTTGGGTTTGTACTATCAAATTAAGACTGTCATTGGTTTAAATCCCATGTAAGCATGTTTTTATTTTACTAGTGTGGTTTGTGGCTCTATAATATGAATGCCTATGTCTTTTAACAACAATAGTCAAGTCTTCCAATGGACTTTTTAGTGAAACCCAATAGATAGCTTTATTTTCTCTTTGTTTACTCAAATATTGAATGCTTATGTCTTATAAATTTAGTAGGAAAGTATTCTAATGACTTGCTTATGACACCCCATAGAATATATTATGTTTAGTACCTTGGATACTGTAGCTTATTCACTTAAATCTCTGATACATTCTGTGTCTGGTATGCACAGTCTGGTTAGCACAGTTAGTAAGGTGGTGGGTTTGCACTATCAAATTAAGACTGTCATTGTTTCAAATCCCATGTTATCATGTTTTTTTTTTACTAGTGTGGTTTGTGGCTCTATAATATGAATGCCTATGTCTTTTAACAACAATAGTCAAGTCTTCCAATGGACTTTTTAGTGAAACCCAATAGATAGCTTTATTTTCTCTTTGTTTACTCAAATATTGAATGCTTATGTCTTATAAATTTAGTAGGAAAGTATTCTAATGACTTGCTTATGACACCCCATAGAATATATTATGTTTAGTACCTTGGACACTAGCTTATTCACTTAAATCTCTGATAAATTGTGTGTCTGGTATGCACAGACTGGTTAGCACAGTTAGTAAGGTGTTGGGTTTGCACTATCAAATTAAGACTGTCATTGGTTTGAATTCCATGTTATCATGTTTTTATTTTACTAGTGTGGTTTGTTGCTCTATAATATGAATGCCTATGTCTTTTAACAACATTAGTCAAGTCTTCCAATGGACTTTTTAGTGAAACCCAATAGATAGCTTTATTTCCTCTTTGTTTACTCAAATATTGAAAGCATATGTCTTATAAATTTAGTAGGAATGTATTCTAATGACTTGCTTATGACACCCCATAGAATATATTATATTTAGTACCTTGGACACTGTAGCTTATTCACTTAAATCTCTGATAAATTGTGTGTCTGGTATGCACAGTCTGGTTAGTACAGTTAGTAAGGTGTTGGGTTTGTACTATCAAATTAAGACTGTCATTGGTTTAAATCCCATGTAAGCATGTTTTTATTTTACTAGTGTGGTTTGTGGCTCTATAATATGAATGCCTATGTCTTTTAACAACAATAGTCAAGTCTTCCAATGGACTTTTTAGTGAAACCCAATTGATAGCTTTATTTTCTCTTTGTTTACTCAAATATTGAATGCTTATGTCTTATAAATTTAGTAGGAAAGTATTCTAATGACTTGCTTATGACACCCCATAGAATATATTATGTTTAGTACCTTGGACACTGTAGCTTATTCACTTAAATCTCTGATACATTCTGTGTCTGGTATGCACAGTCTGGTTAGCACAGTTAGTAAGGTGGTGGGTTTGCACTATCAAATTAAGACTGTCATTGTTTCGAATCCCATGTTATCATGTTTTTTTTTACTAGTGTGGTTTGTGGCTCTATAATATGAATGCCTATGTCTTTTAACAACAATAGTCAAGTCTTCCAATGGACTTTTTAGTGAAACCCAATAGATAGCTTTATTTTCTCTTTGTTTACTCAAATATTGAATGCTTATGTCTTATAAATTTAGTAGGAAAGTATTCTAATGACTTGCTTATGACACCCCATAGAATATATTATGTTTAGTACCTTGGACACTGTAGCTTATTCACTTAAATCTCTGATAAATTGCGTGTCTGTTATGCACAGTCTGGTTTGCACAGTTAGTAAGGTGTTGGGTTTGCACTATCAAATTAAGACTGTCATTGTTTCGAATCCCATGTTATCATGTTTTTATTTTACTAGTGTGGTTTGTGGCTCTATAATATGAATGCCTATGTCTTATAACAACAATAGTCAAGTCTTCCAATGGACTTTTTAGTGAAACCCAATAGATAGCTTTATTTTCTCTTTGTTTACTCAAATATTGAAAGCATATGTCTTATAACTTTAGTAGGAAAGTATTCTAATGACTTGCTTATGACACCCCATAGAATATATTATGTTTAGTAACTTGGACACTGTAGCTTATTCACTTAAATATCTGATAAATTGTGTGTCTGGTATGCACAGGCTGGTTAGCACAGTTAGCAAAGTGTTGGGTTTGCACTATCAAATTAAGACTGTCATTGGTTCGAATTCTATGTTATCATGTTTTTATTTTACTAGTGTGGTTTGTGGCTCTATAATATGAATGCCTATGTCTTTTAACAACATTAGTCAAGTCTTCCAATGGACTTTTTAGTGAAACCCAATAGATAGCTTTATTTTCTCTTTGTTTACTCAAATATTGAAAGCATATGTCTTATAACTTTAGTTGGAAAGTATTCTAATGACTTGCTTATGACACCCCATAGAATATATTATGTTTAGTACCTTGGACACTGTAGCTTATTCACTTAAATCTCTGATAAATTGCGTGTCTGGTATGCACAGTCTGGTTAGCACAGTTAGTAAGGTGTTGGGTTTGCACTATTAAATTAAGACTGTCATTGTTTCAAATCCCATGTTATCATGTTTTTATTTTACTAGTGTGGTTTGTGGCTCTATAATATGAATGCCTATGTCTTATAACAACAATAGTCATGTCTTCCAATGGACTTTTTAGTGAAACCCAATAGATAGCTTTATTTTCTCTTTGTTTACTCAGATATTGAATGCTTATGTCTTATAAATTTAGTAGGAAAGTATTCTAATGACTTGCTTATGACACCCCATTGAATATATTATGTTTAGTTCCTTGGACACTGTAGCTTATTCACTTAAATCTCTGATAGATTGTGTGTCTGGTATGCATGGTCTTTTTAGCACAGTTAGTAAGGTGTTGGGTTTGCACTATCAAATTAAGACTGTCGTTGGTTCGAATCCCATGTTATCATGTTTCTATTTTACTAGTGTGGTTTGTGGCTCTCTAAATATGAATGCCTATATCTTTTAACAACAATAGTCAAGTCTTCCAATGGACTTTTTAGTGAAACCCAATAGATAGCTTTATTTTCTCTTTGTTTACTCAAATATTGAATGCTTATGTCTTATAAATTTAGTAGGAAAGTATTCTAATGACTTGCTTATGACACCCCATAGAATATATTATGTTTAGTACCTTGGACACTGTAGCTTATTCACTTAAATCTCTGATAAATTGTGTGTCTGGTATGCACAGACTGGTTAGCACAGTTAGTAAGGTGTTGGGTTTGCACTATCAAATTAAGACTGTCATTGGTTCGAATTCCATGTTATCATGTTTTTATTTTACTAGTGTGGTTTGTTGCTCTATAATATGAATGCCTATGTCTTTTAACAACATTAGTCAAGTCTTCCAATGGACTTTTTAGTGAAACCCAATAGATAGCTTTATTTCCTCTTTGTTTACTCAAATATTGAAAGCATATGTCTTATAAATTTAGTAGGAATGTATTCTAATGACTTGCTTATGACACCCCATAGAATATATTATATTTAGTACCTTGGACACTGTAGCTTATTCACTTAAATCTCTGATAAATTGTGTGTCTGGTATGCACAGTCTGGTTAGTACAGTTAGTAAGGTGTTGGGTTTGTACTATCAAATTAAGACTGTCATTGGTTTAAATCCCATGTAAGCATGTTTTTATTTTACTAGTGTGGTTTGTGGCTCTATAATATGAATGCCTATGTCTTTTAACAACAATAGTCAAGTCTTCCAATGGACTTTTTAGTGAAACCCAATAGATAGCTTTATTTTCTCTTTGTTTACTCAAATATTGAATGCTTATGTCTTATAAATTTAGTAGGAAAGTATTCTAATGACTTGCTTATGACACCCCATAGAATATATTATGTTTAGTACCTTGGACACTGTAGCTTATTCACTTAAATCTCTGATACATTCTGTGTCTGGTATGCACAGTCTGGTTAGCACAGTTAGTAAGGTGGTGGGTTTGCACTATCAAATTAAGACTGTCATTGTTTCAAATCCCATGTTATCATGTTTTTTTTTACTAGTGTGGTTTGTGGCTCTATAATATGAATGCCTATGTCTTTTAACAACAATAGTCAAGTCTTCCAATGGACTTTTTAGTGAAACCCAATAGATAGCTTTATTTTCTCTTTGTTTACTAAAATATTGAATGCTTATGTCTTATAAATTTAGTAGGAAAGTATTCTAATGACTTGCTTATGACACCCCATAGAATATATTATGTTTAGTACCTTGGACACTATCTTATTCACTTAAATCTCTGATAAATTGTGTGTCTGGTATGCACAGACTGGTTAGCACAGTTAGTAAGGTGTTGGGTTTGCACTATCAAATTAAGACTGTCATTGGTTTGAATTCCATGTTATCATGTTTTTATTTTACTAGTGTGGTTTGTTGCTCTATAATATGAATGCCTATGTCTTTTAACAACATTAGTCAAGTCTTCCAATGGACTTTTTAGTGAAACCCAATAGATAGCTTTAATTCCTCTTTGTTTACTCAAATATTGAAAGCATATGTCTTATAAATTTAGTAGGAATGTATTCTAATGACTTGCTTATGACACCCCATAGAATATATTATATTTAGTACCTTGGACACTGTAGCTTATTCACTTAAATCTCTGATAAATTGTGTGCCTGGTATGCACAGTCTGGTTAGTACAGTTAGTAAGGTGTTGGGTTTGTACTATCAAATTAAGACTGTCATTGGTTTAAATCCCATGTAAGCATGTTTTTATTTTACTAGTGTGGTTTGTGGCTCTATAATATGAATGCCTATGTCTTTTAACAACAATAGTCAAGTCTTCCAATGGACTTTTTAGTGAAACCCAATTGATAGCTTTATTTTCTCTTTGTTTACTCAAATATTGAATGCTTATGTCTTATAAATTTAGTAGGAAAGTATTCTAATGACTTGCTTATGACACCCCATAGAATATATTATGTTTAGTACCTTGGACACTGTAGCTTATTCACTTAAATCTCTGATACATTCTGTGTCTGGTATGCACAGTCTGGTTAGCACAGTTAGTAAGGTGGTGGGTTTGCACTATCAAATTAAGACTGTCATTGTTTCGAATCCCATGTTATCATGTTTTTTTTTACTAGTGTGGTTTGTGGCTCTATAATATGAATGCCTATGTCTTTTAACAACAATAGTCAAGTCTTCCAATGGACTTTTTAGTGAAACCCAATAGATAGCTTTATTTTCTCTTTGTTTACTCAAATATTGAATGCTTATGTCTTATAAATTTAGTAGGAAAGTATTCTAATGACTTGCTTATGACACCCCATAGAATATATTATGTTTAGTACCTTGGACACTGTAGCTTATTCACTTAAATCTCTGATAAATTGCGTGTCTGTTATGCACAGTCTGGTTTGCACAGTTAGTAAGGTGTTGGGTTTGCACTATCAAATTAAGACTGTCATTGTTTCGAATCCCATGTTATCATGTTTTTATTTTACTAGTGTGGTTTGTGGCTCTATAATATGAATGCCTATGTCTTATAACAACAATAGTCAAGTCTTCCAATGGACTTTTTAGTGAAACCCAATAGATAGCTTTATTTTCTCTTTGTTTACTCAAATATTGAAAGCATATGTCTTATAACTTTAGTAGGAAAGTATTCTAATGACTTGCTTATGACACCCCATAGAATATATTATGTTTAGTACCTTGGACACTGTAGCTTATTCACTTAAATCTCTGATAAATTGCGTGTCTGGTATGCACAGTCTGGTTAGCACAGTTAGTAAGGTGTTGGGTTTGCACTATTAAATTAAGACTGTCATTGTTTCAAATCCCATGTTATCATGTTTTTATTTTACTAGTGTGGTTTGTGGCTCTATAATATGAATGCCTATGTCTTATAACAACAATAGTCATGTCTTCCAATGGACTTTTTAGTGAAACCCAATAGATAGCTTTATTTTCTCTTTGTTTACTCAGATATTGAATGCTTATGTCTTATAAATTTAGTAGGAAAGTATTCTAATGACTTGCTTATGACACCCCATTGAATATATTATGTTTAGTTCCTTGGACACTGTAGCTTATTCACTTAAATCTCTGATAGATTGTGTGTCTGGTATGCATGGTCTTTTTAGCACAGTTAGTAAGGTGTTGGGTTTGCACTATCAAATTAAGACTGTCGTTGGTTCGAATCCCATGTTATCATGTTTCTATTTTACTAGTGTGGTTTGTGGCTCTCTAAATATGAATGCCTATATCTTTTAACAACAATAGTCAAGTCTTCCAATGGACTTTTTAGTGAAACCCAATAGATAGCTTTATTTTCTCTTTGTTTACTCAAATATTGAATGCTTATGTCTTATAAATTTTGTAGGTAAGTATTCTAATGACTTGCTTATGACACCCCATAGAATATATTATGTTTAGTACCTTGGACACTGTAGCTTATTCACTTAAATCTCTGATAAATTGCGTGTCTGGTATGCATGGTCTGGTTAGCACAGTTAGTAAGGTGTTGGGTTTGCACTATCAAGTTAAGACTGTCCTTTGTTCGAATCACATGTTATCATGTTTCTATTTTACTAGTGTGGTTTGTGGCTCTCTAAATATGAATGCCTATATCTTTTAACAACAATAGTCAAGTCTTCCAATGGACTTTTTAGTGAAACCCAATAGATAGCTTTATTTTCTCTTTGTTTACTCAAATATTGAATGCTTATGTCTTATAAATTTTGTAGGTAAGTATTCTAATGACTTGCTTATGACACCCCATAGAATATATTATGTTTAGTACCTTGGACACTGTAGCTTATTCACTTAAATCTCTGATAAATTGCGTGTCTGGTATGCACAGTCTGGTTAGCACAGTTAGTAAGGTGTTGTGTTTGCACAATCAAATTAGGACTGTCATTGGTACAAATCCCATGTTATCATGTTTTTATTTTACTAGTGTGGTTTGTGGCTCTAAAATATGAATGCCTATGTATTTTAACAACAATAGTCAAGTCTTCCAATGGACTTTTTAGTGAAACCCAATAGATAGCTTTATTTTCTCTTTGTTTACTCAAATATTGAATGCTTATGTCTTATAAATTTAGTAGGAAAGTATTCTAATGACTTGCTTATGACACCCCATAGAATATATTATGTTTAGTATCTTGGACACTGTAGCTTATTCACTTAAATTTCTGATAAATTGTGTGTCTGGTATGCACAGACTGGTTAGCACAGTTAGTAAGGTGTTGGGTTTGCACTATCAAATTAAGACTGTCATTGGTTCGAATTCCATGTTATCATGTTTTTATTTTACTAGTGTGGTTTGTTGCTCTATAATATGAATGCCTATGTCTTTTAACAACATTAGTCAAGTCTTCCAATGGACTTTTTAGTGAAACCCAATAGATAGCTTTATTTCCTCTTTGTTTACTCAAATATTGAAAGCATATGTCTTATAAATTTAGTAGGAATGTATTCTAATGACTTGCTTATGACACCCCATAGAATATATTATATTTAGTACCTTGGACACTGTAGCTTATTCACTTAAATCTCTGATAAATTGTGTGTCTGGTATGCACAGTCTGGTTAGTACAGTTAGTAAGGTGTTGGGTTTGTACTATCAAATTAAGACTGTCATTGGTTTGAATCCCATGTAAGCATGTTTTTATTTTACTAGTGTGGTTTGTGGCTCTATAATATGAATGCCTATGTCTTTTAACAACAATAGTCAAGTCTTCCAATGGACTTTTTAGTGAAACCCAATAGATAGCTTTATTTTCTCTTTGTTTACTCAAATATTGAATGCTTATGTCTTATAAATTTAGTAGGAAAGTATTCTAATGACTTGCTTATGACACCCCATAGAATATATTATGTTTAGTACCTTGGACACTGTAGCTTATTCACTTAAATCTCTGATACATTCTGTGTCTGGTATGCACAGTCTGGTTAGCACAGTTAGTAAGGTGGTGGGTTTGCACTATCAAATTAAGACTGTCATTGTTTCGAATCCCATGTTATCATGTTTTTTTTTACTAGTGTGGTTTGTGGCTCTATAATATGAATGCATATGTCTTTTAACAACAATAGTCAAGTCTTCCAATGGACTTTTTAGTGAAACCCAATAGATAGCTTTATTTCCTCTTTGTTTACTCAAATATTGAAAGCATATGTCTTATAAATTTAGTAGGAATGTATTCTAATGACTTGCTTATGACACCCCATAGAATATATTATGTTTAGTACATTGGACACTGTAGCTTATTCACTTAAATCTCTGATAAATTGTGGGTCTGGTATGCACAGTCTGGTTAGTACAGTTAGTAAGGTGTTGGGTTTGTACTATCAAATTAAGACTGTCATTGGTTTGAATCCAATGTTATCATGTTTTTATTTTACTAGTGTGGTTTGTGGCTCTATAATATGAATGCCTATGTCTTTTAACAACAATAGTCAAGTCTTCCAATGGACTTTTTAGTGAAACCCAATAAATAGCTTTATTTTCTCTTTGTTTACTCAAATATTGAAAGCATATGTCTTATAACTTTAGTAGGAAAGTATTCTAATGACTTGCTTATGACACCCCATAGAATATATTATGTTTAGTTACTTGGAAACTGTAGCTTATTCACTTAAATATCTGATACATTCTGTGTCTGGCATGCACAGTCTGGTTAGCACAGTTAGTAAGGTGGTGGGTTTGCACTATCAAATTAAGACTGTCGTTGGTTCGAATCACATGTTATCATGTTTCTATTTTACTAGTGTGGTTTGTGGCTCTCTAAATATGAATGCCTATATCTTTTAACAACAATAGTCAAGTCTTCCAATGGACTTTTTAGTGAAACCCAATAGATAGCTTTATTTTCTCTTTGTTTACTCAAATATTGAAAGCATATGTCTTATAAATTTAGTAGGAATGTATTCTAATGACTTGCTTATGACACCCCATAGAATATATTATGTTTAGTACATTGGACACTGTAGCTTATTCACTTAAATCTCTGATAAATTGCGTGTCTGGTATGCACAGTCTGGTTAGCACAGTTAGTAAGGTGTTGTGTTTGCACAATCAAATTAGGACTGTCATTGGTACAAATCCCATGTTATCATGTTTTTATTTTACTAGTGTGGTTTGTTGCTCTATAATATGAATGCCTATGTCTTTTAACAACATTAGTCAAGTCTTCCAATGGACTTTTTAGTGAAACCCAATAGATAGCTTTATTTTCTCTTTGTTTACTCAAATATTGAATGCTTATGTCTTATAAATTTTGTAGGTAAGTATTCTAATGACTTGCTTATGACACCCCATAGAATATATTATGTTTAGTACCTTGGACACTGTAGCTTATTCACTTAAATCTCTGATAAATTGCGTGTCTGGTATGCACAGTCTGGTTAGCACAGTTAGTAAGGTGTTGTGTTTGCACAATCAAATTAGGACTGTCATTGGTACAAATCCCATGTTATCATGTTTTTATTTTACTAGTGTGGTTTGTGGCTCTAAAATATGAATGCCTATGTATTTTAACAACAATAGTCAAGTCTTCCAATGGACTTTTTAGTGAAACCCAATAGATAGCTTTATTTTCTCTTTGTTTACTCAAATATTGAATGCTTATGTCTTATAAATTTAGTAGGAAAGTATTCTAATGACTTGCTTATGACACCCCATAGAATATATTATGTTTAGTATCTTGGACACTGTAGCTTATTCACTTAAATTTCTGATAAATTGTGTGTCTGGTATGCACAGACTGGTTAGCACAGTTAGTAAGGTGTTGGGTTTGCACTATCAAATTAAGACTGTCATTGGTTCGAATTCCATGTTATCATGTTTTTATTTTACTAGTGTGGTTTGTTGCTCTATAATATGAATGCCTATGTCTTTTAACAACATTAGTCAAGTCTTCCAATGGACTTTTTAGTGAAACCCAATAGATAGCTTTATTTCCTCTTTGTTTACTCAAATATTGAAAGCATATGTCTTATAAATTTAGTAGGAATGTATTCTAATGACTTGCTTATGACACCCCATAGAATATATTATATTTAGTACCTTGGACACTGTAGCTTATTCACTTAAATCTCTGATAAATTGTGTGTCTGGTATGCACAGTCTGGTTAGTACAGTTAGTAAGGTGTTGGGTTTGTACTATCAAATTAAGACTGTCATTGGTTTGAATCCCATGTAAGCATGTTTTTATTTTACTAGTGTGGTTTGTGGCTCTATAATATGAATGCCTATGTCTTTTAACAACAATAGTCAAGTCTTCCAATGGACTTTTTAGTGAAACCCAATAGATAGCTTTATTTTCTCTTTGTTTACTCAAATATTGAATGCTTATGTCTTATAAATTTAGTAGGAAAGTATTCTAATGACTTGCTTATGACACCCCATAGAATATATTATGTTTAGTACCTTGGACACTGTAGCTTATTCACTTAAATCTCTGATACATTCTGTGTCTGGTATGCACAGTCTGGTTAGCACAGTTAGTAAGGTGGTGGGTTTGCACTATCAAATTAAGACTGTCATTGTTTCGAATCCCATGTTATCATGTTTTTTTTTACTAGTGTGGTTTGTGGCTCTATAATATGAATGCATATGTCTTTTAACAACAATAGTCAAGTCTTCCAATGGACTTTTTAGTGAAACCCAATAGATAGCTTTATTTCCTCTTTGTTTACTCAAATATTGAAAGCATATGTCTTATAAATTTAGTAGGAATGTATTCTAATGACTTGCTTATGACACCCCATAGAATATATTATGTTTAGTACATTGGACACTGTAGCTTATTCACTTAAATCTCTGATAAATTGTGTGTCTGGTATGCACAGTCTGGTTAGTACAGTTAGTAAGGTGTTGGGTTTGTACTATCAAATTAAGACTGTCATTGGTTTGAATCCCATGTTATCATGTTTTTATTTTACTAGTGTGGTTTGTGGCTCTATAATATGAATGCCTATGTCTTTTAACAACAATAGTCAAGTCTTCCAATGGACTTTTTAGTGAAACCCAATAAATAGCTTTATTTTCTCTTTGTTTACTCAAATATTGAAAGCATATGTCTTATAACTTTAGTAGGAAAGTATTCTAATGACTTGCTTATGACACCCCATAGAATATATTATGTTTAGTTACTTGGAAACTGTAGCTTATTCACTTAAATATCTGATACATTCTGTGTCTGGCATGCACAGTCTGGTTAGCACAGTTAGTAAGGTGGTGGGTTTGCACTATCAAATTAAGACTGTCGTTGGTTCGAATCACATGTTATCATGTTTCTATTTTACTAGTGTGGTTTGTGGCTCTCTAAATATGAATGCCTATATCTTTTAACAACAATAGTCAAGTCTTCCAATGGACTTTTTAGTGAAACCCAATAGATAGCTTTATTTTCTCTTTGTTTACTCAAATATTGAAAGCATATGTCTTATAAATTTAGTAGGAATGTATTCTAATGACTTGCTTATGACACCCCATAGAATATATTATGTTTAGTACATTGGACACTGTAGCTTATTCACTTAAATCTCTGATAAATTGCGTGTCTGGTATGCACAGTCTGGTTAGCACAGTTAGTAAGGTGTTGTGTTTGCACAATCAAATTAGGACTGTCATTGGTACAAATCCCATGTTATCATGTTTTTATTTTACTAGTGTGGTTTGTTGCTCTATAATATGAATGCCTATGTCTTTTAACAACATTAGTCAAGTCTTCCAATGGACTTTTTAGTGAAACCCAATAGATAGCTTTATTTCCTCTTTGTTTACTCAAATATTGAAAGCATATGTCTTATAAATTTAGTAGGAATGTATTCTAATGACTTGCTTATGACACCCCATAGAATATATTATATTTAGTACCTTGGACACTGTAGCTTATTCACTTAAATCTCTGATAAATTGTGTGTCTGGTATGCACAGTCTGGTTAGTACAGTTAGTAAGGTGTTGGGTTTGTACTATCAAATTAAGACTGTCATTGGTTTAAATCCCATGTAAGCATGTTTTTATTTTACTAGTGTGGTTTGTGGCTCTATAATATGAATGCCTATGTCTTTTAACAACAATAGTCAAGTCTTCCAATGGACTTTTTAGTGAAACCCAATAGATAGCTTTATTTTCTCTTTGTTTACTCAAATATTGAATGCTTATGTCTTATAAATTTAGTAGGAAAGTATTCTAATGACTTGCTTATGACACCCCATAGAATATATTATGTTTAGTACCTTGGACACTGTAGCTTATTCACTTAAATCTCTGATAGATTGTGTGTCTGGTATGCATGGTCTTTTTAGCACAGTTAGTAAGGTGGTGGGTTTGCACTATCAAATTAAGACTGTCATTGTTTCAAATCCCATGTTATCATGTTTTTTTTTTACTAGTGTGGTTTGTGGCTCTATAATATGAATGCCTATGTCTTTTAACAACAATAGTCAAGTCTTCCAATGGACTTTTTAGTGAAACCCAATAGATAGCTTTATTTTCTCTTTGTTTACTCAAATATTGAATGCTTATGTCTTATAAATTTAGTAGGAAAGTATTCTAATGACTTGCTTATGACACCCCATAGAATATATTATGTTTAGTACCTTGGACACTAGCTTATTCACTTAAATCTCTGATAAATTGTGTGTCTGGTATGCACAGACTGGTTAGCACAGTTAGTAAGGTGTTGGGTTTGCACTATCAAATTAAGACTGTCATTGGTTCGAATTCCATGTTATCATGTTTTTATTTTACTAGTGTGGTTTGTTGCTCTATAATATGAATGCCTATGTCTTTTAACAACATTAGTCAAGTCTTCCAATGGACTTTTTAGTGAAACCCAATAGATAGCTTTATTTCCTCTTTGTTTACTCAAATATTGAAAGCATATGTCTTATAAATTTAGTAGGAATGTATTCTAATGACTTGCTTATGACACCCCATAGAATATATTATATTTAGTACCTTGGACACTGTAGCTTATTCACTTAAATCTCTGATAAATTGTGTGTCTGGTATGCACAGTCTGGTTAGTACAGTTAGTAAGGTGTTGGGTTTGTACTATCAAATTAAGACTGTCATTGGTTTAAATCCCATGTAAGCATGTTTTTATTTTACTAGTGTGGTTTGTGGCTCTATAATATGAATGCCTATGTCTTTTAACAACAATAGTCAAGTCTTCCAATGGACTTTTTAGTGAAACCCAATTGATAGCTTTATTTTCTCTTTGTTTACTCAAATATTGAATGCTTATGTCTTATAAATTTAGTAGGAAAGTATTCTAATGACTTGATTATGACACCCCATAGAATATATTATGTTTAGTACCTTGGACACTGTAGCTTATTCACTTAAATCTCTGATACATTCTGTGTCTGGTATGCACAGTCTGGTTAGCACAGTTAGTAAGGTGGTGGGTTTGCACTATCAAATTAAGACTGTCATTGTTTCGAATCCCATGTTATCATGTTTTTTTTTACTAGTGTGGTTTGTGGCTCTATAATATGAATGCCTATGTCTTTTAACAACATTAGTCAAGTCTTCCAATGGACTTTTTAGTGAAACCCAATAGATAGCTTTATTTTCTCTTTGTTTACTCAAATATTGAAAGCATATGTCTTATAACTTTAGTTGGAAAGTATTCTAATGACTTGCTTATGACACCCCATAGAATATATTATGTTTAGTACCTTGGACACTGTAGCTTATTCACTTAAATCTCTGATAAATTGCGTGTCTGGTATGCACAGTCTGGTTAGCACGGTTAGTAAGGTGTTGGGTTTGCACTATTAAATTAAGACTGTCATTGTTTCAAATCCCATGTTATCATGTTTTTATTTTACTAGTGTGGTTTGTGGCTCTATAATATGAATGCCTATGTCTTATAACAACAATAGTCATGTCTTCCAATGGACTTTTTAGTGAAACCCAATAGATAGCTTTATTTTCTCTTTGTTTACTCAGATATTGAATGCTTATGTCTTATAAATTTAGTAGGAAAGTATTCTAATGACTTGCTTATGACACCCCATTGAATATATTATGTTTAGTTCCTTGGACACTGTAGCTTATTCACTTAAATCTCTGATAGATTGTGTGTCTGGTATGCATGGTCTTTTTAGCACAGTTAGTAAGGTGTTGGGTTTGCACTATCAAATTAAGACTGTCGTTGGTTCGAATCCCATGTTATAATGTTTCTATTTTACTAGTGTGGTTTGTGGCTCTCTAAATATGAATGCCTATATCTTTTAACAACAATAGTCAAGTCTTCCAATGGACTTTTTAGTGAAACCCAATAGATAGCTTTATTTTCTCTTTGTTTACTCAAATATTGAATGCTTATGTCTTATAAATTTTGTAGGTAAGTATTCTAATGACTTGCTTATGACACCCCATAGAATATATTATGTTTAGTACCTTGGACACTGTAGCTTATTCACTTAAATCTCTGATAAATTGCGTGTTTGGTATGCATGGTCTGGTTAGCACAGTTAGTAAGGTGTTGGGTTTGCACTATCAAGTTAAGACTGTCCTTGGTTCGAATCACATGTTATCATGTTTCTATTTTACTAGTGTGGTTTGTGGCTCTCTAAATATGAATGCCTATATCTTTTAACAACAATAGTCAAGTCTTCCAATGGACTTTTTAGTGAAACCCAATAGATAGCTTTATTTTCTCTTTGTTTACTCAAATATTGAATGCTTATGTCTTATAAATTTTGTAGGTAAGTATTCTAATGACTTGCTTATGACACCCCATAGAATATATTATGTTTAGTACCTTGGACACTGTAGCTTATTCACTTAAATCTCTGATAAATTGCGTGTCTGGTATGCACAGTCTGGTTAGCACAGTTAGTAAGGTGTTGTGTTTGCACAATCAAATTAGGACTGTCATTGGTACAAATCCCATGTTATCATGTTTTTATTTTACTAGTGTGGTTTGTGGCTCTAAAATATGAATGCCTATGTATTTTAACAACAATAGTCAAGTCTTCCAATGGACTTTTTAGTGAAACCCAATAGATAGCTTTATTTTCTCTTTGTTTACTCAAATATTGAATGCTTATGTCTTATAAATTTAGTAGGAAAGTATTCTAATGACTTGCTTATGACACCCCATAGAATATATTATGTTTAGTACCTTGGACACTGTAGCTTATTCACTTAAATTTCTGATAAATTGTGTGTCTGGTATGCACAGACTGGTTAGCACAGTTAGTAAGGTGTTGGGTTTGCACTATCAAATTAAGACTGTCATTGGTTTGAATTCCATGTTATCATGTTTTTATTTTACTAGTGTGGTTTGTTGCTCTATAATATGAATGCCTATGTCTTTTAACAACATTAGTCAAGTCTTCCAATGGACTTTTTAGTGAAACCCAATAGATAGCTTTATTTTCTCTTTGTTTACTCAAATATTGAAAGCATATGTCTTATAAATTTAGTAGGAATGTATTCTAATGACTTGCTTATGACACCCCATAGAATATATTATATTTAGTACCTTGGACACTGTAGCTTATTCACTTAAATCTCTGATAAATTGTGTGTCTGGTATGCACAGTCTGGTTAGTACAGTTAGTAAGGTGTTGAGTTTGCACTATCAAATTAAGACTGTCATTGGTTTGAATCCCATGTAAGCATGTTTTTATTTTACTAGTGTGGTTTGTGGCTCTATAATATGAATGCCTATGTCTTTTAACAACAATAGTCAAGTCTTCCAATGGACTTTTTAGTGAAACCCAATAGATAGCTTTATTTTCTCTTTGTTTACTCAAATATTGAATGCTTATGTCTTATAAATTTAGTAGGAAAGTATTCTAATGACTTGCTTATGACACCCCATAGAATATATTATGTTTAGTACCTTGGACACTGTAGCTTATTCACTTAAATCTCTGATACATTCTGTGTCTGGTATGCACAGTCTGGTTAGCACAGTTAGTAAGGTGGTGGGTTTGCACTATCAAATTAAGACTGTCATTGTTTCGAATCCCATGTTATCATGTTTTTTTTACTAGTGTGGTTTGTGGCTCTATAATATGAATGCCTATGTCTTTTAACAACAATAGTCAAGTCTTCCAATGGACTTTTTAGTGAAACCCAATAGATAGCTTTATTTTCTCTTTGTTTACTCAAATATTGAATGCTTATGTCTTATAAATTTAGTAGGAAAGTATTCTAATGACTTGCTTATGACACCCCATAGAATATATTATGTTTAGTACCTTGGACACTGTAGCTTATTCACTTAAATCTCTGATAAATTGCGTGTCTGTTATGCACAGTCTGGTTAGCACAGTTAGTAAGGTGTTGGGTTTGCACTATCAAATTAAGACTGTCATTGTTTCGAATCCCATGTTATCATGTTTTTATTTTACTAGTGTGGTTTGTGGCTCTATAATATGAATGCCTATGTCTTATAACAACAATAGTCAAGTCTTCCAATGGACTTTTTAGTGAAACCCAATAGATAGCTTTATTTTCTCTTTGTTTACTCAAATATTGAAAGCATATGTCTTATAACTTTAGTAGGAAAGTATTCTAATGACTTGCTTATGACACCCCATAGAATATATTATGTTTAGTAACTTGGACACTGTAGCTTATTCACTTAAATATCTGATAAATTGTGTGTCTGGTATGCACAGGCTTGTTAGCACAGTTAGCAAAGTGTTGGGTTTGCACTATCAAATTAAGACTGTCATTGGTTCGAATTCCATGTTATCATGTTTTTATTTTACTAGTGTGGTTTGTGGCTCTATAATATGAATGCCTATGTCTTTTAACAACATTAGTCAAGTCTTCCAATGGACTTTTTAGTGAAACCCAATAGATGGCTTTATTTTCTCTTTGTTTACTCAAATATTGAAAGCATATGTCTTATAACTTTAGTTGGAAAGTATTCTGACTTGCTTATGACACCCCATAGAATATATTATGTTTAGTACCTTGGACACTGTAGCTTATTCACTTAAATCTCTGATAAATTGTGTGTCTGGTATGCACAGTCTGGTTAGTACAGTTAGTAAGGTGTTGGGTTTGTACTATCAAATTAAGACTGTCATTGGTTTAAATCCCATGTAAGCATGTTTTTATTTTACTAGTGTGGTTTGTGGCTCTATAATATGAATGCCTATGTCTTTTAACAACAATAGTCAAGTCTTCCAATGGACTTTTTAGTGAAACCCAATAGATAGCTTTATTTTCTCTTTGTTTACTCAAATATTGAATGCTTATGTCTTATAAATTTAGTAGGAAAGTATTCTAATGACTTGCTTATGACACCCCATAGAATATATTATGTTTAGTACCTTGGACACTGTAGCTTATTCACTTAAATTTCTGATAAATTGTGTGTCTGGTATGCACAGACTGGTTAGCACAGTTAGTAAGGTGTTGGGTTTGCACTATCAAATTAAGACTGTCATTGGTTCGAATTCCATGTTATCATGTTTTTATTTTACTAGTGTGGTTTGTTGCTCTATAATATGAATGCCTATGTCTTTTAACAACATTAGTCAAGTCTTCCAATGGACTTTTTAGTGAAACCCTATAGATAGCTTTATTTCCTCTTTGTTTACTCAAATATTGAAAGCATATGTCTTATAAATTTAGTAGGAATGTATTCTAATGACTTGCTTATGACACCCCATAGAATATATTATATTTAGTACCTTGGACACTGTAGCTTATTCACTTAAATCTCTGATAAATTGTGTGTCTGGTATGCACAGTCTGGTTAGTACAGTTAGTAAGGTGTTGGGTTTGTACTATCAAATTAAGACTGTCATTGGTTTAAATCCCATGTAAGCATGTTTTTATTTTACTAGTGTGGTTTGTGGCTCTATAATATGAATGCCTATATCTTTTAACAACAATAGTCAAGTCTTCCAATGGACTTTTTAGTGAAACCCAATAGATAGCTTTATTTTCTCTTTGTTTACTCAAATATTGAATGCTTATGTCTTATAAATTTAGTAGGAAAGTATTCTAATGACTTGCTTATGACACCCCATAGAATATATTATGTTTAGTACCTTGGACACTGTAGCTTATTCACTTAAATCTCTGATACATTCTGTGTCTGGTATGCACAGTCTGGTTAGCACAGTTAGTAAGGTGGTGGGTTTGCACTATCAAATTAAGACTGTCATTGTTTCAAATCCCATGTTATCATGTTTTTTTTTTACTAGTGTGGTTTGTGGCTCTATAATATGAATGCCTATGTCTTTTAACAACAATAGTCAAGTCTTCCAATGGACTTTTTAGTGAAACCCAATAGATAGCTTTATTTTCTCTTTGTTTACTCAAATATTGAATGCTTATGTCTTATAAATTTAGTAGGAAAGTATTCTAATGACTTGCTTATGACACCCCATAGAATATATTATGTTTAGTACCTTGGACACTAGCTTATTCACTTAAATCTCTGATAAATTGTGTGTCTGGTATGCACAGACTGGTTAGCACAGTTAGTAAGGTGTTGGGTTTGCACTATCAAATTAAGACTGTCATTGGTTCGAATTCCATGTTATCATGTTTTTATTTTACTAGTGTGGTTTGTTGCTCTATAATATGAATGCCTATGTCTTTTAACAACATTAGTCAAGTCTTCCAATGGACTTTTTAGTGAAACCCAATAGATAGCTTTATTTCCTCTTTGTTTACTCAAATATTGAAAGCATATGTCTTATAAATTTAGTAGGAATGTATTCTAATGACTTGCTTATGACACCCCATAGAATATATTATATTTAGTACCTTGGACACTGTAGCTTATTCACTTAAATCTCTGATAAATTGTGTGTCTGGTATGCACAGTCTGGTTAGTACAGTTAGTAAGGTGTTGGGTTTGTACTATCAAATTAAGACTGTCATTGGTTTAAATCCCATGTAAGCATGTTTTTATTTTACTAGTGTGGTTTGTGGCTCTATAATATGAATGCCTATGTCTTTTAACAACAATAGTCAAGTCTTCCAATGGACTTTTTAGTGAAACCCAATTGATAGCTTTATTTTCTCTTTGTTTACTCAAATATTGAATGCTTATGTCTTATAAATTTAGTAGGAAAGTATTCTAATGACTTGCTTATGACACCCCATAGAATATATTATGTTTAGTACCTTGGACACTGTAGCTTATTCACTTAAATCTCTGATACATTCTGTGTTTGGTATGCACAGTCTGGTTAGCACAGTTAGTAAGGTGGTGGGTTTGCACTATCAAATTAAGACTGTCATTGTTTCGAATCCCATGTTATCATGTTTTTTTTTTACTAGTGTGGTTTGTGGCTCTATAATATGAATGCCTATGTCTTTTAACAACATTAGTCAAGTCTTCCAATGGACTTTTTAGTGAAACCCAATAGATAGCTTTATTTTCTCTTTGTTTACTCAAATATTGAAAGCATATGTCTTATAACTTTAGTTGGAAAGTATTCTAATGACTTGCTTATGACACCCCATAGAATATATTATGTTTAGTACCTTGGACACTGTAGCTTATTCACTTAAATCTCTGATAAATTGCGTGTCTGGTATGCACAGTCTGGTTAGCACGGTTAGTAAGGTGTTGGGTTTGCACTATTAAATTAAGACTGTCATTGTTTCAAATCCCATGTTATCATGTTTTTATTTTACTAGTGTGGTTTGTGGCTCTATAATATGAATGCCTATGTCTTATAACAACAATAGTCATGTCTTCCAATGGACTTTTTAGTGAAACCCAATAGATAGCTTTATTTTCTCTTTGTTTACTCAGATATTGAATGCTTATGTCTTATAAATTTAGTAGGAAAGTATTCTAATGACTTGCTTATGACACCCCATTGAATATATTATGTTTAGTTCCTTGGACACTGTAGCTTATTCACTTAAATCTCTGATAGATTGTGTGTCTGGTATGCATGGTCTTTTTAGCACAGTTAGTAAGGTGTTGGGTTTGCACTATCAAATTAAGACTGTCGTTGGTTCGAATCCCATGTTATCATGTTTCTATTTTACTAGTGTGGTTTGTGGCTCTCTAAATATGAATGCCTATATCTTTTAACAACAATAGTCAAGTCTTCCAATGGACTTTTTAGTGAAACCCAATAGATAGCTTTATTTTCTCTTTGTTTACTCAAATATTGAATGCTTATGTCTTATAAATTTTGTAGGTAAGTATTCTAATGACTTGCTTATGACACCCCATAGAATATATTATGTTTAGTACCTTGGACACTGTAGCTTATTCACTTAAATCTCTGATAAATTGCGTGTTTGGCATGCATGGTCTGGTTAGCACAGTTAGTAAGGTGTTGGGTTTGCACTGTCAAGTTAAGACTGTCCTTGGTTCGAATCACATGTTATCATGTTTCTATTTTACTAGTGTGGTTTGTGGCTCTCTAAATATGAATGCCTATATCTTTTAACAACAATAGTCAAGTCTTCCAATGGACTTTTTAGTGAAACCCAATAGATAGCTTTATTTTCTCTTTGTTTACTCAAATATTGAATGCTTATGTCTTATAAATTTTGTAGGTAAGTATTCTAATGACTTGCTTATGACACCCCATAGAATATATTATGTTTAGTACCTTGGACACTGTAGCTTATTCACTTAAATCTCTGATAAATTGCGTGTCTGGTATGCACAGTCTGGTTAGCACAGTTAGTAAGGTGTTGTGTTTGCACAATCAAATTAGGACTGTCATTGGTACAAATCCCATGTTATCATGTTTTTATTTTACTAGTGTGGTTTGTGGCTCTAAAATATGAATGCCTATGTATTTTAACAACAATAGTCAAGTCTTCCAATGGACTTTTTAGTGAAACCCAATAGATAGCTTTATTTTCTCTTTGTTTACTCAAATATTGAATGCTTATGTCTTATAAATTTAGTAGGAAAGTATTCTAATGACTTGCTTATGACACCCCATAGAATATATTATGTTTAGTACCTTGGACACTGTAGCTTATTCACTTAAATTTCTGATAAATTGTGTGTCTGGTATGCACAGACTGGTTAGCACAGTTAGTAAGGTGTTGGGTTTGCACTATCAAATTAAGACTGTCATTGGTTTGAATTCCATGTTATCATGTTTTTATTTTACTAGTGTGGTTTGTTGCTCTATTATATGAATGCCTATGTCTTTTAACAACATTAGTCAAGTCTTCCAATGGACTTTTTAGTGAAACCCAATAGATAGCTTTATTTTCTCTTTGTTTACTCAAATATTGAAAGCATATGTCTTATAAATTTAGTAGGAATGTATTCTAATGACTTGCTTATGACACCCCATAGAATATATTATATTTAGTACCTTGGACACTGTAGCTTATTCACTTAAATCTCTGATAAATTGTGTGTCTGGTATGCACAGTCTGGTTAGTACAGTTAGTAAGGTGTTGGGTTTGCACTATCAAATTAAGACTGTCATTGGTTTGAATCCCATGTAAGCATGTTTTTATTTTACTAGTGTGGTTTGTGGCTCTATAATATGAATGCCTATGTCTTTTAACAACAATAGTCAAGTCTTCCAATGGACTTTTTAGTGAAACCCAATAGATAGCTTTATTTTCTCTTTGTTTACTCAAATATTGAATGCTTATGTCTTATAAATTTAGTAGGAAAGTATTCTAATGACTTGCTTATGACACCCCATAGAATATATTATGTTTAGTACCTTGGACACTGTAGCTTATTCACTTAAATCTCTGATACATTCTGTGTCTGGTATGCACAGTCTGGTTAGCACAGTTAGTAAGGTGGTGGGTTTGCACTATCAAATTAAGACTGTCATTGTTTCGAATCCCATGTTATCATGTTTTTTTTACTAGTGTGGTTTGTGGCTCTATAATATGAATGCCTATGTCTTTTAACAACAATAGTCAAGTCTTCCAATGGACTTTTTAGTGAAACCCAATAGATAGCTTTATTTTCTCTTTGTTTACTCAAATATTGAATGCTTATGTCTTATAAATTTAGTAGGAAAGTATTCTAATGACTTGCTTATGACACCCCATAGAATATATTATGTTTAGTACCTTGGACACTGTAGCTTATTCACTTAAATCTCTGATAAATTGCGTGTCTGTTATGCACAGTCTGGTTAGCACAGTTAGTAAGGTGTTGGGTTTGCACTATCAAATTAAGACTGTCATTGTTTCGAATCCCATGTTATCATGTTTTTATTTTACTAGTGTGGTTTGTGGCTCTATAATATGAATGCCTATGTCTTATAACAACAATAGTCAAGTCTTCCAATGGACTTTTTAGTGAAACCCAATAGATAGCTTTATTTTCTCTTTGTTTACTCAAATATTGAAAGCATATGTCTTATAACTTTAGTAGGAAAGTATTCTAATGACTTGCTTATGACACCCCATAGAATATATTATGTTTAGTAACTTGGACACTGTAGCTTATTCACTTAAATATCTGATAAATTGTGTGTCTGGTATGCACAGGCTTGTTAGCACAGTTAGCAAAGTGTTGGGTTTGCACTATCAAATTAAGACTGTCATTGGTTCGAATTCCATGTTATCATGTTTTTATTTTACTAGTGTGGTTTGTGGCTCTATAATATGAATGCCTATGTCTTTTAACAACATTAGTCAAGTCTTCCAATGGACTTTTTAGTGAAACCCAATAGATGGCTTTATTTTCTCTTTGTTTACTCAAATATTGAAAGCATATGTCTTATAACTTTAGTTGGAAAGTATTCTGACTTGCTTATGACACCCCATAGAATATATTATGTTTAGTACCTTGGACACTGTAGCTTATTCACTTAAATCTCTGATAAATTGTGTGTCTGGTATGCACAGTCTGGTTAGTACAGTTAGTAAGGTGTTGGGTTTGTACTATCAAATTAAGACTGTCATTGGTTTAAATCCCATGTAAGCATGTTTTTATTTTACTAGTGTGGTTTGTGGCTCTATAATATGAATGCCTATGTCTTTTAACAACAATAGTCAAGTCTTCCAATGGACTTTTTAGTGAAACCCAATAGATAGCTTTATTTTCTCTTTGTTTACTCAAATATTGAATGCTTATGTCTTATAAATTTAGTAGGAAAGTATTCTAATGACTTGCTTATGACACCCCATAGAATATATTATGTTTAGTACCTTGGACACTGTAGCTTATTCACTTAAATCTCTGATACATTCTGTGTCTGGTATGCACAGTCTGGTTAGCACAGTTAGTAAGGTGGTGGGTTTGCACTATCAAATTAAGACTGTCATTGTTTCGAATCCCATGTTATCATGTTTTTTTTTTACTAGTGTGGTTTGTGGCTCTATAATATGAATGCCTATGTCTTTTAACAACAATAGTCAAGTCTTCCAATGGACTTTTTAGTGAAACCCAATAGAAAGCTTTATTTTCTCTTTGTTTACTCAAATATTGAATGCTTATGTCTTATAAATTTAGTAGGAAAGTATTCTAATGACTTGCTTATGACACCCCATAGAATATATTATGTTTAGTACCTTGGACACTAGCTTATTCACTTAAATCTATGATAAATTGTGTGTCTGGTATGCACAGACTGGTTAGCACAGTTAGTAAGGTGTTGGGTTTGCACTCTCAAATTAAGACTGTCATTGGTTCGAATTCCATGTTATCATGTTTTTATTTTACTAGTGTGGTTTGTTGCTCTATAATATGAATGCCTATGTCTTTTAACAACATTAGTCAAGTCTTCCAATGGACTTTTTAGTGAAACCCAATAGATAGCTTTATTTTCTCTTTGTTTACTCAAATATTGAAAGCATATGTCTTATAACTTTAGTAGGAAAGTATTCTAATGACTTGCTTATGACACCCCATAGAATATATTATGTTTAGGAACTTGGACACTGTAGCTTATTCACTTAAATATCTGATAAATTGTGTGTCTGGTATGTACAGGCTGGTTAGCACAGTTAGCAAAGTGTTGGGTTTGCACTATCAAATTAAGACTGTCATTGGTTCGAATTCCATGTTATCATGTTTTTATTTTACTAGTGTGGTTTGTGGCTCTTTAATATGAATGCCTATGTCTTTTAACAACATTAGTCAAGTCTTCCAATGGACTTTTTAGTGAAACCCAATAGATAGCTTTATTTTCTCTTTGTTTACTCAAATATTGAAAGCATATGTCTTATCACTTTAGTTGGAAAGTATTCTAATGACTTGCTTATGACACCCCATAGAATATATTATGTTTAGTACCTTGGACACTGTAGCTTATTCACCTAAATCTCTGATAAATTGCGTGTCTGGTATGCACAGTCTGGTTAGCACAGTTAGTAAGGTGTTGGGTTTGCACTATCAAATTAAGACTGTCGTTGGTTCGAATCCCATGTTATCATGTTTCTATTTTACTAGTGTGGTTTGTGGCTCTCTAAATATGAATGCCTATATCTTTTAACAACAATAGTCAAGTCTTCCAATGGACTTTTTAGTGAAACCCAATAGATAGCTTTATTTTCTCTTTGTTTACTCAAATATTGAATGCTTATGTCTTATAAATTTTGTAGGTAAGTATTCTAATGACTTGCTTATGACACCCCATAGAATATATTATGTTTAGTACCTTGGACACTGTAGCTTATTCACTTAAATCTCTGATAAATTGCGTGTCTGGTATGCATGGTCTGGTTAGCACAGTTAGTAAGGTGTTGGGTTTGCACTATCAAGTTAAGACTGTCCTTGGTTCGAATCACATGTTATCATGTTTCTATTTTACTAGTGTGGTTTGTGGCTCTCTAAATATGAATGCCTATATCTTTTAACAACAATAGTCAAGTCTTCCAATGGACTTTTTAGTGAAACCCAATAGATAGCTTTATTTTCTCTTTGTTTACTCAAATATTGAATGCTTATGTCTTATAAATTTTGTAGGTAAGTATTCTAATGACTTGCTTATGACACCCCATAGAATATATTATGTTTAGTACCTTGGACACTGTAGCTTATTCACTTAAATCTCTGATAAATTGCGTGTCTGGTATGCACAGTCTGGTTAGCACAGTTAGTAAGGTGTTGTGTTTGCACAATCAAATTAGGACTGTCATTGGTACAAATCCCATGTTATCATGTTTTTATTTTACTAGTGTGGTTTGTGGCTCTAAAATATGAATGCCTATGTATTTTAACAACAATAGTCAAGTCTTCCAATGGACTTTTTAGTGAAACCCAATAGATAGCTTTATTTTCTCTTTGTTTACTCAAATATTGAATGCTTATGTCTTATAAATTTAGTAGGAATGTATTCTAATGACTTGCTTATGACACCCCATAGAATATATTATATTTAGTACCTTGGACACTGTAGCTTATTCACTTAAATCTCTGATAAATTGTGTGTCTGGTATGCACAGTCTGGTTAGTACAGTTAGTAAGGTGTTGGGTTTGTACTATCAAATTAAGACTGTCATTGGTTTGAATCCCATGTAAGCATGTTTTTATTTTACTAGTGTGGTTTGTGGCTCTATAATATGAATGCCTATGTCTTTTAAAAACAATAGTCAAGTCTTCCAATGGACTTTTTAGTGAAACCCAATAGATAGCTTTATTTTCTCTTTGTTTACTCAAATATTGAATGCTTATGTCTTATAAATTTAGTAGGAAAGTATTCTAATGACTTGCTTATGACACCCCATAGAATATATTATGTTTAGTACCTTGGACACTGTAGCTTATTCACTTAAATCTCTGATACATTCTGTGTCTGGTATGCACAGTCTGGTTAGCACAGTTAGTAAGGTGGTGGGTTTGCACTATCAAATTAAGACTGTCATTGTTTCGAATCCCATGTTATCATGTTTTTTTTTACTAGTGTGGTTTGTGGCTCTATAATATGAATGCCTATGTCTTTTAACAACAATAGTCAAGTCTTCCAATGGACTTTTTAGTGAAACCCAATAGATAGCTTTATTTTCTCTTTGTTTACTCAAATATTGAATGCTTATGTCTTATAAATTTAGTAGGAAAGTATTCTAATGACTTGCTTATGACACCCCATAGAATATATTATGTTTAGTACCTTGGACACTGTAGCTTATTCACTTAAATCTCTGATAAATTGCGTGTCTGTTATGCACAGTCTGGTTAGCACAGTTAGTAAGGTGTTGGGTTTGCACTATCAAATTAAGACTGTCATTGTTTCGAATCCCATGTTATCATGTTTTTATTTTACTAGTGTGGTTTGTGGCTCTATAATATGAATGCCTATGTCTTATAACAACAATAGTCAAGTCTTCCAATGGACTTTTTAGTGAAACCCAATAGATAGCTTTATTTTCTCTTTGTTTACTCAAATATTGAAAGCATATGTCTTATAACTTTAGTAGGAAAGTATTCTAATGACTTGCTTATGACACCCCATAGAATATATTATGTTTAGTAACTTGGACACTGTAGCTTATTCACTTAAATATCTGATAAATTGTGTGTCTGGTATGCACAGGCTGGTTAGCACAGTTAGCAAAGTGTTGGGTTTGCACTATCAAATTAAGACTGTCATTGGTTCGAATTCCATGTTATCATGTTTTTATTTTACTAGTGTGGTTTGTGGCTCTATAATATGAATGCCTATGTCTTTTAACAACATTAGTCAAGTCTTCCAATGGACTTTTTAGTGAAACCCAATAGATGGCTTTATTTTCTCTTTGTTTACTCAAATATTGAAAGCATATGTCTTATAACTTTAGTTGGAAAGTATTCTAATGACTTGCTTATGACACCCCATAGAATATATTATGTTTAGTACCTTGGACACTGTAGCTTATTCACTTAAATCTCTGATAAATTGTGTGTCTGGTATGCACAGTCTGGTTAGTACAGTTAGTAAGGTGTTTGGTTTGTACTATCAAATTAAGACTGTCATTGGTTTAAATCCCATGTAAGCATGTTTTTATTTTACTAGTGTGGTTTGTGGCTCTATAATATGAATGCCTATGTCTTTTAACAACAATAGTCAAGTCTTCCAATGGACTTTTTAGTGAAACCCAATAGATAGCTTTATTTTCTCTTTGTTTACTCAAATATTGAATGCTTATGTCTTATAAATTTAGTAGGAAAGTATTCTAATGACTTGCTTATGACACCCCATAGAATATATTATGTTTAGTACCTTGGACACTGTAGCTTATTCACTTAAATCTCTGATACATTCTGTGTCTGGTATGCACAGTCTGGTTAGCACAGTTAGTAAGGTGGTGGGTTTGCACTATCAAGTTAAGACTGTCATTGTTTCGAATCCCATGTTATCATGTTTTTTTTTACTAGTGTGGTTTGTGGCTCTATAATATGAATGCCTATGTCTTTTAACAACAATAGTCAAGTCTTCCAATGGACTTTTTAGTGAAACCCAATAGAAAGCTTTATTTTCTCTTTGTTTACTCAAATATTGAATGCTTATGTCTTATAAATTTAGTAGGAAAGTATTCTAATGACTTGCTTATGACACCCCATAGAATATATTATGTTTAGTACCTTGGACACTAGCTTATTCACTTAAATCTCTGATAAATTGTGTGTCTGGTATGCACAGACTGGTTAGCACAGTTAGTAAGGTGTTGGGTTTGCACTCTCAAATTAAGACTGTCATTGGTTCGAATTCCATGTTATCATGTTTTTATTTTACTAGTGTGGTTTGTTGCTCTATAATATGAATGCCTATGTCTTTTAACAACATTAGTCAAGTCTTCCAATGGACTTTTTAGTGAAACCCAATAGATAGCTTTATTTTCTCTTTGTTTACTCAAATATTGAAAGCATATGTCTTATAACTTTAGTAGGAAAGTATTCTAATGACTTGCTTATGACACCCCATAGAATATATTATGTTTAGTAACTTGGACACTGTAGCTTATTCACTTAAATATCTGATAAATTGTGTGTCTGGTATGCACAGGCTGGTTAGCACAGTTAGCAAAGTGTTGGGTTTGCACTATCAAATTAAGACTGTCATTGGTTCGAATCCCATGTTATCATGTTTTTATTTTACTAGTGTGGTTTGTGGCTCTATAATATGAATGCCTATGTCTTTTAACAACATTAGTCAAGTCTTCCAATGGACTTTTTAGTGAAACCCAATAGATAGCTTTATTTTCTCTTTGTTTACTCAAATATTGAAAGCATATGTCTTATAACTTTAGTTGGAAAGTATTCTAATGACTTGCTTATGACACCCCATAGAATAGATTATGTTTAGTACCTTGGACACTGTAGCTTATTCACTTAAATCTCTGATAAATTGCGTGTCTGGTATGCACAGTCTGGTTAGCACAGTTAGTAAGGTGTTGGGTTTGCACTATCAAATTAAGACTGTCGTTGGTTCGAATCCCATGTTATCATGTTTCTATTTTACTAGTGTGGTTTGTGGCTCTCTAAATATGAATGCCTATATCTTTTAACAACAATAGTCAAGTCTTCCAATGGACTTTTTAGTGAAACCCAATAGATAGCTTTATTTTCTCTTTGTTTACTCAAATATTGAATGCTTATGTCTTATAAATTTTGTAGGTAAGTATTCTAATGACTTGCTTTTGACACCCCATAGAATATATTATGTTTAGTACCTTGGACACTGTAGCTTATTCACTTAAATCTCTGATAAATTGCGTGTCTGGTATGCATGGTCTGGTTAGCACAGTTAGTAAGGTGTTGGGTTTGAACTATCAAGTTAAGACTGTCCTTGGTTCAAATCACATGTTATCATGTTTCTATTTTACTAGTGTGGTTTGTGGCTCTCTAAATATGAATGCCTATATCTTTTAACAACAATAGTCAAGTCTTCCAATGGACTTTTTAGTGAAACCCAATAGATAGCTTTATTTTCTCTTTGTTTACTCAAATATTGAATGCTTATGTCTTATAAATTTTGTAGGTAAGTATTCTAATGACTTGCTTATGACACCCCATAGAATATATTATGTTTAGTACCTTGGACACTGTAGCTTATTCACTTAAATCTCTGATAAATTGCGTGTCTGGTATGCACAGTCTGGTTAGCACAGTTAGTAAGGTGTTGTGTTTGCACAATCAAATTAGGACTGTCATTGGTACAAATCCCATGTTATCATGTTTTTATTTTACTAGTGTGGTTTGTGGCTCTAAAATATGAATGCCTATGTATTTTAACAACAATAGTCAAGTCTTCCAATGGACTTTTTAGTGAAACCCAATAGATAGCTTTATTTTCTCTTTGTTTACTCAAATATTGAATGCTTATGTCTTATAAATTTAGTAGGAAAGTATTCTAATGACTTGCTTATGACACCCCATAGAATATATTATGTTTAGTACCTTGGACACTGTAGCTTATTCACTTAAATTTCTGATAAATTGTGTGTCTGGTATGCACAGACTGGTTAGCACAGTTAGTAAGGTGTTGGGTTTGCACTATCAAATTAAGACTGTCATTGGTTCGAATTCCATGTTATCATGTTTTTATTTTACTAGTGTGGTTTGTTGCTCTATAATATGAATGCCTATGTCTTTTAACAACATTAGTCAAGTCTTCCAATGGACTTTTTAGTGAAACCCAATAGATAGCTTTATTTCCTCTTTGTTTACTCAAATATTGAAAGCATATGTCTTATAAATTTAGTAGGAATGTATTCTAATGACTTGCTTATGACACCCCATAGAATATATTATATTTAGTACCTTGGACACTGTAGCTTATTCACTTAAATCTCTGATAAATTGTGTGTCTGGTATGCACAGTCTGGTTAGTACAGTTAGTAAGGTGTTGGGTTTGTACTATCAAATTAAGACTGTCATTGGTTTGAATCCCATGTAAGCATGTTTTTATTTTACTAGTGTGGTTTGTGGCTCTATAATATGAATGCCTATGTCTTTTAACAACAATAGTCAAGTCTTCCAATGGACTTTTTAGTGAAACCCAATAGATAGCTTTATTTTCTCTTTGTTTACTCAAATATTGAATGCTTATGTCTTATAAATTTAGTAGGTAAGTATTCTAATGACTTGCTTATGACACCCCATAGAATATATTATGTTTAGTACCTTGGACACTGTAGCTTATTCACTTAAATCTCTGATACATTCTGTGTCTGGTATGCACTGTCTGGTTAGCACAGTTAGTAAGGTGGTGGGTTTGCACTATCAAATTAAGACTGTCATTGTTTCGAATCCCATGTTATCATGTTTTTTTTTACTAGTGTGGTTTGTGGCTCTATAATATGAATGCCTATGTCTTTTAACAACAATAGTCAAGTCTTCCAATGGACTTTTTAGTGAAACCCAATAGATAGCTTTATTTTCTCTTTGTTTACTCAAATATTGAATGCTTATGTCTTATAAATTTAGTAGGAAAGTATTCTAATGACTTGCTTATGACACCCCATAGAATATATTATGTTTAGTACCTTGGACACTGTAGCTTATTCACTTAAATCTCTGATAAATTGCGTGTCTGTTATGCACAGTCTGGTTAGCACAGTTAGTAAGGTGTTGGGTTTGCACTATCAAATTAAGACTGTCATTGTTTCGAATCCCATGTTATCATGTTTTTATTTTACTAGTGTGGTTTGTGGCTCTATAATATGAATGCCTATGTCTTATAACAACAATAGTCAAGTCTTCCAATGGACTTTTTAGTGAAACCCAATAGATAGCTTTATTTTCTCTTTGTTTACTCAAATATTGAAAGCATATGTCTTATAACTTTAGTAGGAAAGTATTCTAATGACTTGCTTATGACACCCCATAGAATATATTATGTTTAGTAACTTGGACACTGTAGCTTATTCACTTAAATATCTGATAAATTGTGTGTCTGGTATGCACAGGCTGGTTAGCACAGTTAGCAAAGTGTTGGGTTTGCACTATCAAATTAAGACTGTCATTGGTTTAAATCCCATGTAAGCATGTTTTTATTTTACTAGTGTGGTTTGTGGCTCTATAATATGAATGCCTATGTCTTTTAACAACAATAGTCAAGTCTTCCAATGGACTTTTTAGTGAAACCCAATAGATAGCTTTATTTTCTCTTTGTTTACTCAAATATTGAATGCTTATGTCTTATAAATTTAGTAGGAAAGTATTCTAATGACTTGCTTATGACACCCCATAGAATATATTATGTTTAGTACCTTGGACACTGTAGCTTATTCACTTAAATTTCTGATAAATTGTGTGTCTGGTATGCACAGACTGGTTAGCACAGTTAGTAAGGTGTTGGGTTTGCACTATCAAATTAAGACTGTCATTGGTTCGAATTCCATGTTATCATGTTTTTATTTTACTAGTGTGGTTTGTTGCTCTATAATATGAATGCCTATGTCTTTTAACAACATTAGTCAAGTCTTCCAATGGACTTTTTAGTGAAACCCAATAGATAGCTTTATTTCCTCTTTGTTTACTCAAATATTGAAAGCATATGTCTTATAAATTTAGTAGGAATGTATTCTAATGACTTGCTTATGACACCCCATAGAATATATTATATTTAGTACCTTGGACACTGTAGCTTATTCACTTAAATCTCTGATAAATTGTGTGTCTGGTATGCACAGTCTGGTTAGTACAGTTAGTAAGGTGTTGGGTTTGTACTATCAAATTAAGACTGTCATTGGTTTGAATCCCATGTAAGCATGTTTTTATTTTACTAGTGTGGTTTGTGGCTCTATAATATGAATGCCTATGTCTTTTAACAACAATAGTCAAGTCTTCCAATGGACTTTTTAGTGAAACCCAATAGATAGCTTTATTTTCTCTTTGTTTACTCAAATATTGAATGCTTATGTCTTATAAATTTAGTAGGTAAGTATTCTAATGACTTGCTTATGACACCCCATAGAATATATTATGTTTAGTACCTTGGACACTGTAGCTTATTCACTTAAATCTCTGATACATTCTGTGTCTGGTATGCACTGTCTGGTTAGCACAGTTAGTAAGGTGGTGGGTTTGCACTATCAAATTAAGACTGTCATTGTTTCGAATCCCATGTTATCATGTTTTTTTTTACTAGTGTGGTTTGTGGCTCTATAATATGAATGCCTATGTCTTTTAACAACAATAGTCAAGTCTTCCAATGGACTTTTTAGTGAAACCCAATAGATAGCTTTATTTTCTCTTTGTTTACTCAAATATTGAATGCTTATGTCTTATAAATTTAGTAGGAAAGTATTCTAATGACTTGCTTATGACACCCCATAGAATATATTATGTTTAGTACCTTGGACACTGTAGCTTATTCACTTAAATCTCTGATAAATTGCGTGTCTGTTATGCACAGTCTGGTTAGCACAGTTAGTAAGGTGTTGGGTTTGCACTATCAAATTAAGACTGTCATTGTTTCGAATCCCATGTTATCATGTTTTTATTTTACTAGTGTGGTTTGTGGCTCTATAATATGAATGCCTATGTCTTATAACAACAATAGTCAAGTCTTCCAATGGACTTTTTAGTGAAACCCAATAGATAGCTTTATTTTCTCTTTGTTTACTCAAATATTGAAAGCATATGTCTTATAACTTTAGTAGGAAAGTATTCTAATGACTTGCTTATGACACCCCATAGAATATATTATGTTTAGTAACTTGGACACTGTAGCTTATTCACTTAAATATCTGATAAATTGTGTGTCTGGTATGCACAGGCTGGTTAGCACAGTTAGCAAAGTGTTGGGTTTGCACTATCAAATTAAGACTGTCATTGGTTTAAATCCCATGTAAGCATGTTTTTATTTTACTAGTGTGGTTTGTGGCTCTATAATATGAATGCCTATGTCTTTTAACAACAATAGTCAAGTCTTCCAATGGACTTTTTAGTGAAACCCAATAGATAGCTTTATTTTCTCTTTGTTTACTCAAATATTGAATGCTTATGTCTTATAAATTTAGTAGGAAAGTATTCTAATGACTTGCTTATGACACCCCATAGAATATATTATGTTTAGTACCTTGGACACTGTAGCTTATTCACTTAAATCTCTGATACATTCTGTGTCTGGTATGCACAGTCTGGTTAGCACAGTTAGTAAGGTGGTGGGTTTGCACTATCAAATTAAGACTGTCATTGTTTCGAATCCCATGTTATCATGTTTTTTTTTTTTACTAGTGTGGTTTGTGGCTCTATAATATGAATGCCTATGTCTTTTAACAACAATAGTCAAGTCTTCCAATGGACTTTTTAGTGAAACCCAATAGATAGCTTTATTTTCTTTTTGTTTACTCAAATATTGAATGCTTATGTCTTATAAATTTAGTAAGAAAGTATTCTAATGACTTGCTTATGACACCCCATAGAATATATTATGTTTAGTACCTTGGACACTAGCTTATTCACTTAAATCTATGATAAATTGTGTGTCTGGTATGCACAGACTGGTTAGCACAGTTAGTAAGGTGTTGGGTTTGCACTATCAAATTAAGACTGTCATTGGTTCGAATTCCATGTTATCATGTTTTTATTTTACTAGTGTGGTTTGTTGCTCTATAATATGAATGCCTATGTCTTTTAACAACATTAGTCAAGTCTTCCAATGGACTTTTTAGTGAAACCCAATAGATAGCTTTATTTCCTCTTTGTTTACTCAAATATTGAAAGCATATGTCTTATAAATTTAGTAGGAATGTATTCTAATGACTTGCTTATGACACCCCATAGAATATATTATATTTAGTACCTTGGACACTGTAACTTATTCACTTAAATCTCTGATAAATTGTGTGTCTGGTATGCACAGTCTGGTTAGTACAGTTAGTAAGGTGTTGGGTTTGTACTATCAAATTAAGACTGTCATTGGTTTAAATCCCATGTAAGCATGTTTTTATTTTACTAGTGTGGTTTGTGGCTCTATAATATGAATGCCTATGTCTTTTAACAACAATAGTCAAGTCTTCCAATGGACTTTTTAGTGAAACCCAATAGATAGCTTTATTTTCTCTTTGTTTACTCAAATATTGAATGCTTATGTCTTATACATTTAGTAGGAAAGTATTCTAATGACTTGCTTATGACACCCCATAGAATATATTATGTTTAGTACCTTGGACTCTGTAGCTTATTCACTTAAATCTCTGATAAATTGCGCGTCTGGTATGCACAGTCTGGTTAGCACAGTTAGTAAGGTGTTGGGTTTGCACTATCAAGTTAAGACTGTCCTTGGTTCGAATCACATGTTATCATGTTTCTATTTTACTAGTGTGGTTTGTGGCTCTCTAAATATGAATGCCTATATCTTTTAACAACAATAGTCAAGTCTTCCAATGGACTTTTTAGTGAAACCCAATAGATAGCTTTATTTTCTCTTTGTTTACTCAAATATTGAATGCTTATGTCTTATAAATTTAGTAGGAAAGTATTCTAATGACTTGCTTATGACACCCCATAGAATATATTATGTTTAGTACCTTGGACACTGTAGCTTATTCACTTAAATTTCTGATAAATTGTGTGTCTGGTATGCACAGACTGGTTAGCACAGTTAGTAAGGTGTTGGGTTTGCACTATCAAATTAAGACTGTCATTGGTTCGAATTCCATGTTATCATGTTTTTATTTTACTAGTGTGGTTTGTTGCTCTATAATATGAATGCCTATGTCTTTTAACAACATTAGTCAAGTCTTCCAATGGACTTTTTAGTGAAACCCAATAGATAGCTTTATTTCCTCTTTGTTTACTCAAATATTGAAAGCATATGTCTTATAAATTTAGTAGGAATGTATTCTAATGACTTGCTTATGACACCCCATAGAATATATTATATTTAGTACCTTGGACACTGTAGCTTATTCACTTAAATCTCTGATAAATTGTGTGTCTGGTATGCACAGTCTGGTTAGTACAGTTAGTAAGGTGTTGGGTTTGTACTATCAAATTAAGACTGTCATTGGTTTGAATCCCATGTTATCATGTTTTTTTTTACTAGTGTGGTTTGTGGCTCTATAATATGAATGCCTATGTCTTTTAACAACAATAGTCAAGTCTTCCAATGGACTTTTTAGTGAAACCCAATAGATAGCTTTATTTTCTCTTTGTTTACTCAAATATTGAATGCTTATGTCTTATAAATTTAGTAGGAAAGTATTCTAATGACTTGCTTATGACACCCCATAGAATATATTATGTTTAGTACCTTGGACACTGTAGCTTATTCACTTAAATCTCTGATAAATTGCGTGTCTGTTATGCACAGTCTGGTTAGCACAGTTAGTAAGGTGTTGGGTTTGCACTATCAAATTAAGACTGTCATTTTTTCGAATCCCATGTTATCATGTTTTTATTTTACTAGTGTGGTTTGTGGCTCTATAATATGAATGCCTATGTCTTATAACAACAATAGTCAAGTCTTCCAATGGACTTTTTAGTGAAACCCAATAGATAGCTTTATTTTCTCTTTGTTTACTCAAATATTGAAAGCATATGTCTTATAACTTTAGTTGGAAAGTATTCTAATGACTTGCTTATGACACCCCATAGAATATATTATGTTTAGTACCTTGGACACTGTAGCTTATTCACTTAAATCTCTGATAAATTGCGTGTCTGGTATGCACAGTCTGGTTAGCACAGTTAGTAAGGTGTTGGGTTTGCACTATCAAATTAAGACTGTCATTGGTTCGAATTCCATGTTATCAGGTTTTTATTTTACTAGTGTGGTTTGTTGCTCTATAATATGAATGCCTATGTCTTTTAACAACATTAGTCAAGTCTTCCAATGGACTTTTTAGTGAAACCCAATAGATAGCTTTATTTCCTCTTTGTTTACTCAAATATTGAAAGCATATGTCTTATAACTTTAGTAGGTAAATATTCTAATGACTTGCTTATGACACCCCATAGAATATATTATATTTAGTACCTTGGACACTGTAGCTTATTCACTTAAATCTCTGATAAATTGTGCATTTGGTATGCACCGTCTGGTTAGCACAGTTAGTAAGGTGTTGGGTTTGCACTATCAAATTACGACTGTCATTGGTTTGAATCCCATGTAAGCATGTTTTTATTTTACTAGTGTGGTTTGTGGCTATATAATATGAATGCCTATGTCTTTTAACAACAATAGTCAAGTCTTCCAATGGACTTTTTTAGTGAAACCCAATAGATAGCTTTATTTTCTCTTTGTTTACTCAAATATTGAAAGCATATGTCTTATAACTTTAGTAGGTAAATATTCTAATGACTTGCTTATGACACCCCATAGAATATATTATGTTTAGTAACTTGGACACTGTAACTTATTCACTTAAATATCTGATAAATTGTGTGTCAGGTATGCACAGGCTGGTTAGCACAGTTAGTAAAGTGTTGGGTTTGCACTATCAAATTAAGACTGACGTTGGTTTGAATCCCATGTTATAATGTTTCTATGTTACTAGTGTGGTTTGTGGCTCTATAATATGAATGCCTATATCTTTTAACAACAATAGTCAAGTCTTCCAATGGACTTTTTAGTTAAACCCAATAGATAGCTTTATTTTCTCTTTGTTTACTCAAATATTGAATGCTTATGTCTTATAAATTTAGTAGGAAAGTATTCTAATGACTTGCTTATGACACCCCATAGAATATATTATGTTTAGCACCTTGGACACTGTAGCTTATTCACTTAAATCTCTGATAAATTGCGTGTCTGGTATGCACAGTCTGGTTAGCACAGTTAGTAAGGTGTTGGGTTTGCACTATCAAATTAAGACTGTCATTGGTTCGAATCCCATGTTATCATGTTTTTATTTTACTAGTGTGGTTTGTGGCTCTATAATATGAATGCCTATGTCTTTTAACAACAATAGTCAAGTCTTCCAATGGACTTTTTAGTGAAACCCAATAAATAACTTTATGTTCTCTTTGTTTACTCAGATATTGAATGCTTATGTCTTATAAATTTAGTTGAAAAGTATTCTAATGACTTGCTTATGACACCCCATTGAATATATTATGTTTAGTTCCTTGGACACTGTAGCTTATTCACTTAAATCTCTGATAAATTGTGTGTCTGGTATGCACAGTCTGGTTAGTACAGTTAGTAAGGTGTTGGGTTTGTACTATCAAATTAAGACTGTCATTGGTTTGAATCCCATGTAAGCATGTTTTTATTTTACTAGGGTGGTTTGTGGCTCTATAATATGAATGCCTATGTCTTATAACAACAATAGTCAAGTCTTCCAATGGACTTTTTAGTGAAACCCAATAGATAGCTTTATTTTCTCTTTGTTTACTCAAATATTGAATGCTTATGTCTTATAAATTTAGTAGGAAAGTATTCTAATGACTTGCTTATGACACCCCATTGAATATATTATGTTTAGTTCCTTGGACACTGTAGCTTATTCACTTAAATCTCTGATAAATTGTGTGTCTGGTATGCACAGACTGGTTAGCACAGTTAGTAAGGTGTTGGGTTTGAACTATCAAATTAAGACTGTCATTGGTTCGAATTCCATGTTATCATGTTTCTATTTTACTAGTGTGGTTTGTTGCTCTATAATATGAATGCCTATGTCTTTTAACAACATTAGTCAAGTCTTCCAATGGACTTTTTAGTGAAACCCAATAGATAGCTTTATTTTCTCTTTGTTTACTCAAATATTGAATGCTTATGTCTTATAAATTTAGTAGGAAAGTATTCTAATGACTTGCTTATGACACCCCATAGAATATATTATGTTTAGTACTTTGGACACTGTAGCTTATTAACTTAAATCTCTGATAAATTGTGTGTCTGGCATGCGCAGTCTGGTTAGCACAGTTAGTAAAGTGTTGGGTTTGCACTATCAAATTAAGACTGTCGTTGGTTTGAGTCCCATGTTATAATGTTTCTATGTTACTAGTGTGGTTTGTGGCTCTATAATATGAATGCCTATATCTTTTAACAACAATAGTCAAGTCTTCCAATGGACTTTTTAGTGAAACCCAATAGATAGCTTTATTTTCTCTTTGTTTACTCAAATATTGAATGCTTATGTCTTATAAATTTAGTAGGAAAGTATTCTAATGACTTGCTTATGACACCCCATAGAATATATTATGTTTAGTAACTTGGACACTGTAGCTTATTCACTTAAATCTCTGATAAATTGTGTGCCTGGTATGCATGGTCTGGTTAGCACAGTTAGTAAGGTGTTGGGATTGCACTGTCAAATTAAGACTGTCATTGGTTTAAATCCCATGTAAGCATGTTTTTATTTTACTAGTGTGGTTTGTGGCTATATAATATGAATGCCTATGTCTTTTAACAACAATAGTCAAGTCTTCCAATGGACTTTTTTAGTGAAACCCAATAGATAGCTTTATTTTCTCTTTGTTTATTTAAATATTGAAAGCATATGTCTTATAACTTTAGTAGGAAAGTATTCTAATGACTTGCTTCTGACACCCCATAGAATATATTATGTTTAGTAACTTGGACACTGTAGCTTATTCACTTAAATATCTGATAAATTGTGTGCCTGGTATGCACAGGCTGGTTAGCACAGTTAGTAAAGTGTTGGGTTTGCACTATCAAATTAGGACTGTCATTGGTTTGAATCCCATGTAAGCATGTTTTTATTTTACTAGTGTGGTTTGTGGCTCTATAATATGAATGCCTATGTCTTATAACAACAATAGTCAAGTCTTCCAATGGACTTTTTAGTGAAACCCAATAGATAGCTTTATTTTCTCTTTGTTTACTCAAATATTGAATGCTTATGTCTTATAAATTTAGTAGGAAAGTATTCTAATGACTTGCTTATGACACCCCATTGAATATATTATGTTTAGTTCCTTGGACACTGTAGCTTATTCACTTAAATCTCTGATAAATTGTGTGTCTGGTATGCATGGTCTTTTAAGCACAGTTAGTAAGGTGTTGGGTTTGCACTATCAAATTAAGACTGTCGTTGGTTCGAATCCCATGTTATCATGTTTCTATTTTACTAGTGTGGTTTGTGGCTCTCTAAATATGAATGCCTATATCTTTTAACAACAATAGTCAAGTCTTCCAATGGACTTTTTAGTGAAACCCAATAGATAGCTTTATTTTCTCTTTGTTTACTCAAATATTGAATGCTTATGTCTTATAAATTTTGTAGGTAAGTATTCTAATGACTTGCTTATGACACCCCATAGAATATATTATGTTTAGTACCTTGGACACTGTAGCTTATTCACTTAAATCTCTGATAAATTGCGTGTCTGGTATGCACAGTCTGGTTAGCACAGTTAGTAAGGTGTTGTGTTTGCTCAATCAAATTAGGACTGTCATTGGTACAAATCCCATGTTATCATGTTTTTATTTTACTAGTGTGGTTTGTGGCTCTACAATAGTAATGCCTATGTATTTTAACAACAATAGTCAAGTCTCCCAATGGACTTTTTAGTGAAACCCAATAGATAGCTTTATTTTCTCTTTGTTTACTCAAATATTGAATGCTTATGTCTTATAAATTTAGTAGGAAAGTATTCTTATGACTTGCTTATGACACCCCATAGAATATATTATGTTTAGTACCTTGGACACTGTCGCTTATTCACTTAAATCTCTGATAAATTGTGTGTCTGGTATGCACAGACTGGTTAGCACAGTTAGTAAGGTGTTGGGTTTGAACTATCAAATTAAGACTGTCATTGGTTCGAATTCAATGTTATCATGTTTCTATTTTACTAGTGTGGTTTGTTGCTCTATAATATGAATGCCTATGTCTTTTAACAACATTAGTCAAGTCTTCCAATGGACTTTTTAGTGAAACCCAATAGATAGCTTTATTTTCTCTTTGTTTACTCAAATATTGAATGCTTATGTCTTATAAATTTAGTAGGAAAGTATTCTAATGACTTGCTTATGACACCCCATTGAATATATTATGTTTAGTTCCTTGGACACTGTAGCTTATTCACTTAAATCTCTGATAAATTGTGTGTCTGGTATGCATGGTCTTTTAAGCACAGTTAGTAAGGTGTTGGGTTTGCACTATCAAATTAAGACTGTCGTTGGTTCGAATCCCATGTTATCATGTTTCTATTTTACTAGTGTGGTTTGTGGCTCTCTAAATATGAATGCCTATATCTTTTAACAACAATAGTCAAGTCTTCCAATGGACTTTTTAGTGAAACCCAATAGATAGCTTTATTTTCTCTTTGTTTACTCAAATATTGAATGCTTATGTCTTATAAATTTTGTAGGTAAGTATTCTAATGACTTGCTTATGACACCCCATAGAATATATTATGTTTAGTACCTTGGACACTGTAGCTTATTCACTTAAATCTCTGATAAATTGCGTGTCTGGTATGCACAGTCTGGTTAGCACAGTTAGTAAGGTGTTGTGTTTGCTCAATCAAATTAGGACTGTCATTGGTACAAATCCCATGTTATCATGTTTTTATTTTACTAGTGTGGTTTGTGGCTCTACAATAGGAATGCCTATGTATTTTAACAACAATAGTCAAGTCTCCCAATGGACTTTTTAGTGAAACCCAATAGATAGCTTTATTTTCTCTTTGTTTACTCAAATATTGAATGCTTATGTCTTATAAATTTAGTAGGAAAGTATTCTTATGACTTGCTTATGACACCCCATAGAATATATTATGTTTAGTACCTTGGACACTGTCGCTTATTCACTTAAATCTCTGATAAATTGTGTGTCTGGTATGCACAGACTGGTTAGCACAGTTAGTAAGGTGTTGGGTTTGAACTATCAAATTAAGACTGTCATTGGTTCGAATTCAATGTTATCATGTTTCTATTTTACTAGTGTGGTTTGTTGCTCTATAATATGAATGCCTATGTCTTTTAACAACATTAGTCAAGTCTTCCAATGGACTTTTTAGTGAAACCCAATAGATAGCTTTATTTTCTCTTTGTTTACTCAAATATTGAATGCTTATGTCTTATAAATTTAGTAGGAAAGTATTCTAATGACTTGCTTATGACACCCCATTGAATATATTATGTTTAGTTCCTTGGACACTGTAGCTTATTCACTTAAATCTCTGATAAATTGTGTGTCTGGTATGCATGGTCTTTTAAGCACAGTTAGTAAGGTGTTGGGTTTGCACTATCAAATTAAGACTGTCGTTGGTTCGAATCCCATGTTATCATGTTTCTATTTTACTAGTGTGGTTTGTGGCTCTCTAAATATGAATGCCTATATCTTTTAACAACAATAGTCAAGTCTTCCAATGGACTTTTTAGTGAAACCCAATAGATAGCTTTATTTTCTCTTTGTTTACTCAAATATTGAATGCTTATGTCTTATAAATTTTGTAGGTAAGTATTCTAATGACTTGCTTATGACACCCCATAGAATATATTATGTTTAGTACCTTGGACACTGTAGCTTATTCACTTAAATCTCTGATAAATTGCGTGTCTGGTATGCACAGTCTGGTTAGCACAGTTAGTAAGGTGTTGTGTTTGCTCAATCAAATTAGGACTGTCATTGGTACAAATCCCATGTTATCATGTTTTTATTTTACTAGTGTGGTTTGTGGCTCTATAATATGAATGCCTATATCTTTTAACAACAATAGTCAAGTCTTCCAATGGACTTTTTAGTGAAACCCAATAGATAGCTTTATTTTCTCTTTGTTTACTCAAATATTGAATGCTTATGTCTTATAAATTTAGTAGGAAAGTATTCTAATGACTTGCTTATGACACCCCATAGAATATATTATGTTTAGTAACTTGGACACTGTAGCTTATTCACTTAAATCTCTGATAAATTGTGTGCCTGGTATGCATGGTCTGGTTAGCACAGTTAGTAAGGTGTTGGGTTTGCACTATCAAATTAAGACTGTCATTGGTTTGAATCCCATGTAAGCATGTTTTTATTTTACTAGTGTGGTTTGTGGCTATATAATATGAATGCCTATGTCTTTTAACAACAATAGTCAAGTCTTCCAATGGACTTTTTTAGTGAAACCCAATAGATAGCTTTATTTTCTCTTTGTTTACTCAAATATTGATTGCTTATGTCTTATAAATTTAGTAAGAACGTATTCTAATGACTTGCTTATGACACCCCATAGAATATATTATGTTTAGTACCTTGGACACTGTAGCTTATTCACTTAAATCTCTGATAAATTGCGTGTCTGGTATGCACAGTCTGGTTAGCACAGTTAGTAAGGTGTTGGGTTTGCACTATCAAATTAAGACTGTCGTTGGTTCGAATCCCATGTTATCATGTTTCTATTTTACTAGTGTGGTTTGTGGCTCTCTAAATATGAATGCCTATATCTTTTAACAACAATAGTCAAGTCTTCCAATGGACTTTTTAGTGAAACCCAATAGATAGCTTTATTTTCTCTTTGTTTACTCAAATATTGAATGCTTATGACTTATAAATTTTGTAGGTAAGTATTCTAATGACTTGCTTATGACACCCCATAGAATATATTATGTTTAGTACCTTGGACACTGTAGCTTATTCACTTAAATCTCTGATAAATTGCGTGTCTGGTATGCACAGTCTGGTTAGCACAGTTAGTAAGGTGTTGTGTTTGCACAATCAAATTAGGACTGTCATTGGTACAAATCCCATGTTATCATGTTTATATTTTACTAGTGTGGTTTGTGGCTCTACAATATGAATGCCTATGTATTTTAACAACAATAGTCAAGTCTCCCAATGGACTTTTTAGTGAAACCCAATAGATAGCTTTATTTCCTCTTTGTTTCCTCAAATATTGAAAGCATATGTCTTATAAATTTAGTAGGAATGTATTCTAATGACTTGCTTATGACACCCCATAGAATATATTATATTTAGTACCTTGGACACTGTAGCTTCTTCACTTAAATCTCTGATAAATTGCGTGTCTGGTATGCACAGTCTGGTTAGCACAGTTAGTAAGGTGTTGTGTTTGCACAATCAAATTAGGACTGTCATTGGTACAAATCCCATGTTATCATGTTTATATTTTACTAGTGTGGTTTGTGGCTCTACAATATGAATGCCTATGTATTTTAACAACAATAGTCAAGTCTCCCAATGGACTTTTTAGTGAAACCCAATAGATAGCTTTATTTCCTCTTTGTTTACTCAAATATTGAAAGCATATGTCTTATAAATTTAGTAGGAATGTATTCTAATGACTTGCTTATGACACCCCATAGAATATATTATATTTAGTACCTTGGACACTGTAGCTTCTTCACTTAAATCTCTGATAAATTGTGTGTCTGGTATGCACAGACTGGTTAGCACAGTTAGTAAGGTGTTGGGTTTGCACTATCAAATTAAGACTGTCATTGGTTCGATTTCCATGTAATTATGTTTTTATTTTACTAGTGTGGTTTGTGGCTCTATAATATGAATGCCTATGTCTTTTAACAACATTAGTCAAGTCTTCCAATGGACTTTTTAGTGAAACCCAATAGATAGCTTTATTTCCTCTTTGTTTACTCAAATATTGAAAGCATATGTCTTATAAATTTAGTAGGAATGTATTCTAATGACTTGCTTATGACACCCCATAGAATATATTATGTTTAGTACATTGGACACTGTAGCTTATTCACTTAAATCTCTGATAAATTGTGGGTCTGGTATGCATGGTCTGGTTAGCACAGTTAGTAAGTTGTTGGGTTTGCACTATCAAATTAAGACTGTCGTTGGTTCGAATCCCATGTTATCATGTTTCTATTTTACTAGTGTGGTTTGTGGCTCTCTAAATATGAATGCCTATATCTTTTAACAACAATAGTCAAGTCTTCCAATGGACTTTTTAGTGAAACCCAATAGATAGCTTTATTTTCTCTTTGTTTACTCAAATATTGAATGCTTATGTCTTATAAATTTTGTAGGTAAGTATTCTAATGGCTTGCTTATGACACCCCATAGAATATATTATGTTTAGTACATTGGACACTGTAGCTTATTCACTTAAATCTCTGATAAATTGTGTTTCTGGTATGCACAGTCTGGTTAGTATAGTTAGTTAGGTGTTGGGTTTGTACTATCAAATTAAGACTGTCATTGGTTTGAATCCCATGTCAGCATGTTTTTATTTTACTAGTGTGGTTTGTGGCTCTATAATATGAATGCCTATGTCTTTTAACAACAATAGTCAAGTCTTCCAATGGACTTTTTAGTGAAACCCAATAAATAGCTTTATTTTCTCTTTGTTTACTCAAATATTGAATGCTTATGTCTTATAAATTTAGTAGGAAAGTATTCTAATGACTTGCTTATGACACCCCATAGAATATATTATGTTTAGTACCTTGGACACTGTAGCTTATTCACTTAAATCTCTGATACATTCTGTGTCTGGTATGTACAGTCTGGTTAGCACAGTTAGTAAGGTGGTGGGTTTGCACAATCAAATTATGACTGTCTGTGGTACAAATCCCATGTTATCATGTTTTTATTTTACTAGTGTGGTTTGTTGCTCTATAATATGAATGCCTATGTCTTTTAACAACATTAGTCAAGTCTTCCAATGGACTTTTTAGTGAAACCCAATAGATAGCTTTATTTTCTCTTTGTTTACTCAAATATTGAATGCTTATGTCTTATAAATTTAGTAGGAAAGTATTCTAATGACTTGCTTATGACACCCCATAGAATATATTATGTTTAGTACCTTGGACACTGTAGCTTATTCACTTAAATCTCTGATAAATTGCGTGTCTGGTATGCACAGTCTGGTTAGCACAGTTAGTAAGGTGTTTGCACAATCAAATTAGGACTGTCATTGGTACAAATCCCATGTTATCATGTTTTTATTTTACTAGTGTGGTTTGTGGCTCTACAATATGAATGCCTTTGTATTTTAACAACAATAGTCAAGTCTCCCAATGGACTTTTTAGTGAAACCCAATAGATAGCTTTATTTTCTCTTTGTTTACTCAAATATTGAATGCTTATGTCTTATAAATGTAGTAGGAAAGTATTCTAATGACTTGCTTATGACACCCCATAGAGTATATTATGTTTAGTACCTTGGACACTGTAGCTTATTCACTTAAATCTCTGATAAATTGTGTGTCTGGTATGCACAGACTGGTTAGCACAGTTAGTAAGGTGTTGGGTTTGCACTATCAAATTAAGACTGTCATTGTTTTGAATTCCATGTTATCATGTTTTTATTTTACTAGTGTGGTTTGTTGCTCTATAATATGAATGCCTATGTCTTTTAACAACATTAGTCAAGTCTTCCAATGGACTTTTTAGTGAAACCCAATAGATAGCTTTATTTCCTCTTTGTTTACTCAAATATTGAAAGCATATGTCTTATAAATTTAGTAGGAATGTATTCTAATGACTTGCTTATGACACCCCATAGAATATATTATATTTAGTACCTTGGACACTGTAGCTTATTCACTTAAATCTCAGATACATTCTGTGTCTTGTATGCACAGTCTGGTTAGCACAGTTAGTAAGGTGGTGGGTTTGCACTATCAATTTAAGACTGTCATTGTTTCGAATCCCATGTTATCATGTTTTTATTTTACTAGTGTGGTTTGTGGCTCTATAATATGAATGCCTATGTCTTTTAACAACAATAGTCAAGTCTTCCAATGGACTTTTTAGTGAAACCCAATAGATAGCTTTATTTTCTCTTTGTTTACTCAAATATTGAATGCTTATGTCTTATAAATTTAGTAGGTAAGTATTCTAATGACTTGCTTATGACACCCCATAGAATATATTATGTTTAGTACCTTGGACACTGTAGCTTATTCACTTAAATCTCTGATAAATTGCGTGTCTGTTAGGCACAGTCTTGTTAGCACAGTTAGTAAGGTGTTGGGTTTGCACTATCAAATTAAGACTGTCATTGTTTCGAATCCCATGTTATCATGTTTTTATTTTACTAGTGTGGTTTGTGGCTCTATAATACGAATGCCTATGTCTTATAACAACAATAGTCAAGTCTTCCAATGGACTTTTTAGTGAAACCCAATAGATAGCTTTATTTTCTCTTTGTTTACTCAAATATTGAAAGCATATGTCTTATAACTTTAGTAGGAAAGTATTCTAATGACTTGCTTATGACACCCCATAGAATATATTATGTTTAGTAACTTGGACACTGTAGCTTATTCACTTAAATCTCTGATAAATTGTGTGTCTGGTATGCATGGGCTTTTTAGCACAGTTAGTAAGGTGTTGGGTTTGCACTATCAAATTAAGACTGTCATTGGTACAAATCCCATGTTATCATGTTTATATTTTACTAGTGTGGTTTGTGGCTCTACAATATGAATGCCTATGTATTTTAACAACAATAGTCAAGTCTCCCAATGGACTTTTTAGTGAAACCCAATAGATAGCTTTATTTCCTCTTTGTTTACTCAAATATTGAAAGCATATGTCTTATAAATTTAGTAGGAATGTATTCTAATGACTTGCTTATGACACCCCATAGAATATATTATATTTAGTACCTTGGACACTGTAGCTTCTTCACTTAAATTTCTGATAAATTGTGTGTCTGGTATGCACAGACTGGTTAGCACAGTTAGTAAGGTGTTGGGTTTGCACTATCAAATTAAGACTGTCATTGGTTCGATTTCCATGTTATTATGTTTTTATTTTACTAGTGTGGTTTGTGGCTCTATAATATGAATGCCTATGTCTTTTAACAACATTAGTCAAGTCTTCCAATGGACTTTTTAGTGAAACCCAATAGATAGCTTTATTTCCTCTTTGTTTACTCAAATATTGAAAGCATATGTCTTATAAATTTAGTAGGAATGTATTCTAATGACTTGCTTATGACACCCCATAGAATATATTATGTTTAGTACATTGGACACTGTAGCTTATTCACTTAAATCTCTGATAAATTGTGGGTCTGGTATGCATGGTCTGGTTAGCACAGTTAGTAAGTTGTTGGGTTTGCACTATCAAATTAAGACTGTCGTTGGTTCGAATCCCATGTTATCATGTTTCTATTTTACTAGTGTGGTTTGTGGCACTCTAAATATGAATGCCTATATCTTTTAACAACAATAGTCAAGTCTTCCAATGGACTTTTTAGTGAAACCCAATAGATAGCTTTATTTTCTCTTTGTTTACTCAAATATTGAATGCTTATGTCTTATAAATTTTGTAGGTAAGTATTCTAATGGCTTGCTTATGACACCCCATAGAATATATTATGTTTAGTACATTGGACACTGTAGCTTATTCACTTAAATCTCTGATAAATTGTGTTTCTGGTATGCACAGTCTGGTTAGTATAGTTAGTAAGGTGTTGGGTTTGTACTATCAAATTAAGACTGTCATTGGTTTGAATCCCATGTCAGCATGTTTTTATTTTACTAGTGTGGTTTGTGGCTCTATAATATGAATGCCTATGTCTTTTAACAACAATAGTCAAGTCTTCCAATGGACTTTTTAGTGAAACCCAATAAATAGCTTTATTTTCTCTTTGTTTACTCAAATATTGAATGCTTATGTCTTATAAATTTAGTAGGAAAGTATTCTAATGACTTGCTTATGACACCCCATAGAATATATTATGTTTAGTACCTTGGACACTGTAGCTTATTCACTTAAATCTCTGATACATTCTGTGTCTGGTATGTACAGTCTGGTTAGCACAGTTAGTAAGGTGGTGGGTTTGCACAATCAAATTATGACTGTCTGTGGTACAAATCCCATGTTATCATGTTTTTATTTTACTAGTGTGGTTTGTTGCTCTATAATATGAATGCCTATGTCTTTTAACAACATTAGTCAAGTCTTCCAATGGCCTTTTTAGTGAAACCCAATAGATAGCTTTATTTTCTCTTTGTTTACTCAAATATTGAATGCTTATGTCTTATAAATGTAGTAGGAAAGTATTCTAATGACTTGCTTATGACACCCCATAGAATATATTATGTTTAGTACCTTGGACACTGTAGCTTATTCACTTAAATCTCTGATAAATTGTGTGTCTGGTATGCACAGACTGGTTAGCACAGTTAGTAAGGTGTTGGGTTTGCACTATCAAATTAAGACTGTCATTGTTTTGAATTCCATGTTATCATGTTTTTATTTTACTAGTGTGGTTTGTTGCTCTATAATATGAATGCCTATGTCTTTTAACAACATTAGTCAAGTCTTCCAATGGACTTTTTAGTGAAACCCAATAGATAGCTTTATTTCCTCTTTGTTTACTCAAATATTGAAAGCATATGTCTTATAAATTTAGTAGGAATGTATTCTAATGACTTGCTTATGACACCCCATAGAATATATTATATTTAGTACCTTGGACACTGTAGCTTATTCACTTAAATCTCAGATACATTCTGTGTCTTGTATGCACAGTCTGGTTAGCACAGTTAGTAAGGTGGTGGGTTTGCACTATCAAATTAAGACTGTCATTGTTTCGAATCCCATGTTATCATGTTTTTATTTTACTAGTGTGGTTTGTGGCTCTATAATATGAATGCCTATGTCTTTTAACAACAATAGTCAAGTCTTCCAATGGACTTTTTAGTGAAACCCAATAGATAGCTTTATTTTCTCTTTGTTTACTCAAATATTGAATGCTTATGTCTTATAAATTTAGTAGGTAAGTATTCTAATGACTTGCTTATGACACCCCATAGAATATATTATGTTTAGTACCTTGGACACTGTAGCTTATTCACTTAAATCTCTGATAAATTGCGTGTCTGTTAGGCACAGTCTTGTTAGCACAGTTAGTAAGGTGTTGGGTTTGCACTATCAAATTAAGACTGTCATTGTTTCGAATCCCGTGTTATCATGTTTTTATTTTACTAGTGTGGTTTGTGGCTCTATAATACGAATGCCTATGTCTTATAACAACAATAGTCAAGTCTTCCAATGGACTTTTTAGTGAAACCCAATAGATAGCTTTATTTTCTCTTTGTTTACTCAAATATTGAAAGCATATGTCTTATAACTTTAGTAGGAAAGTATTCTAATGACTTGCTTATGACACCCCATAGAATATATTATGTTTAGTAACTTGGACACTGTAGCTTATTCACTTAAATCTCTGATAAATTGTGTGTCTGGTATGCATGGGCTTTTTAGCACAGTTAGTAAGGTGTTGGGTTTGCACTATCAAATTAAGACTGTCGTTGGTTTGAATCCCATGTTATCATGTTTCTATTTTACTAGTGTGGTTTGTGGCTCTCTAAATATGAATGCCTATATCTTTTAACAACAATAGTCAAGTCTTCCAATGGACTTTTTAGTGAAACCCAATAGATAGCTTTATTTTCTCTTTGTTTACTCAAATATTGAATGCTTATGTCTTATAAATTTTGTAGGTAAGTATTCTAATGACTTGCTTATGACACCCCATAGAATATATTATGTTTAGTACCTTGGACACTGTAGCTTATTCACTTAAATCTCTGATAAATTGCGTGTCTGGTATGCACAGTCTGGTTAGCACAGTTAGTAAGGTGTTGTGTTTGCTCAATCAAAGTAGGACTGTCATTGGTACAAATCCCATGTTATCATGTTTTTATTTTACTAGTGTGGTTTGTGGCTCTACAATATGAATGCCTATGTATTTTAACAACAATAGTCAAGTCTCCCAATGGACTTTTTAGTGAAACCCAATAGATAGCTTTATTTTCTCTTTGTTTACTCAAATATTGAATGCTTATGTCTTATAAATTTAGTAGGAAAGTATTCTTATGACTTGCTTATGACACCCCATAGAATATATTATGTTTAGTACCTTGGACACTGTCGCTTATTCACTTAAATCTCTGATAAATTGTGTGTCTGGTATGCACAGACTGGTTAGCACAGTTAGTAAGGTGTTGGGTTTGCACTATCAAATTAAGACTGTCATTGGTTCGAATTCCATGTTATCATGTTTTTATTTTACTAGTGTGGTTTGTTGCTCTATAATATGAATGCCTATGTCTTTTAACAACATTAGTCAAGTCTTCCAATGGACTTTTTAGTAAAACCCAATAGATAGCTTTATTTCCTCTTTGTTTACTCAAATATTGAAAGCATATGTCTTATAAATTTAGTAGGAATGTATTCTAATGACTTGCTTATGACACCCCATAGAATATATTATATTTAGAACCTTGGACACTGTAGCTTATTCACTTAAATACCTGATAAATTGTGTGTTTGGTATGCACCGTCTGGTTAGCACAGTTAGTAAGGTGTTGGGTTTGCACTATCAAATTAAGACTGTCATTGGTTTGAATCCCATGTAAGCATGTTTTTATTTTACTAGTGTGGTTTGTGGCTATATAATATGAATGCCTATGTCTTTTAACAACAATAGTCAAGTCTCCCAATGGACTTTTTAGTGAAACCCAATAGATAGCTTTATTTCCTCTTTGTTTACTCAAATATTGAAAGCATATGTCTTATAAATTTAGTAGGAATGTATTCTAATGACTTGCTTATGACACCCCATAGAATATATTATATTTAGTACCTTGGACACTGTAGCTTATTCACTTAAATCTCAGATACATTCTGTGTCTTGTATGCACAGTCTGGTTAGCACAGTTAGTAAGGTGGTGGGTTTGCACTATCAAATTAAGACTGTCATTGTTTCGAATCCCATGTTATCATGTTTTTATTTTACTAGTGTGGTTTGTGGCTCTATAATATGAATGCCTATGTCTTTTAACAACAATAGTCAAGTCTTCCAATGGACTTTTTAGTGAAACCCAATAGATAGCTTTATTTTCTCTTTGTTTACTCAAATATTGAATGCTTATGTCTTATAAATTTAGTAGGTAAGTATTCTAATGACTTGCTTATGACACCCCATAGAATATATTATGTTTAGTACCTTGGACACTGTAGCTTATTCACTTAAATCTCTGATAAATTGCGTGTCTGTTAGGCACAGTCTTGTTAGCACAGTTAGTAAGGTGTTGGGTTTGCACTATCAAATTAAGACTGTCATTGTTTCGAATCCCGTGTTATCATGTTTTTATTTTACTAGTGTGGTTTGTGGCTCTATAATACGAATGCCTATGTCTTATAACAACAATAGTCAAGTCTTCCAATGGACTTTTTAGTGAAACCCAATAGATAGCTTTATTTTCTCTTTGTTTACTCAAATATTGAAAGCATATGTCTTATAACTTTAGTAGGAAAGTATTCTAATGACTTGCTTATGACACCCCATAGAATATATTATGTTTAGTAACTTGGACACTGTAGCTTATTCACTTAAATCTCTGATAAATTGTGTGTCTGGTATGCATGGGCTTTTTAGCACAGTTAGTAAGGTGTTGGGTTTGCACTATCAAATTAAGACTGTCGTTGGTTTGAATCCCATGTTATCATGTTTCTATTTTACTAGTGTGGTTTGTGGCTCTCTAAATATGAATGCCTATATCTTTTAACAACAATAGTCAAGTCTTCCAATGGACTTTTTAGTGAAACCCAATAGATAGCTTTATTTTCTCTTTGTTTACTCAAATATTGAATGCTTATGTCTTATAAATTTTGTAGGTAAGTATTCTAATGACTTGCTTATGACACCCCATAGAATATATTATGTTTAGTACCTTGGACACTGTAGCTTATTCACTTAAATCTCTGATAAATTGCGTGTCTGGTATGCACAGTCTGGTTAGCACAGTTAGTAAGGTGTTGTGTTTGCTCAATCAAAGTAGGACTGTCATTGGTACAAATCCCATGTTATCATGTTTTTATTTTACTAGTGTGGTTTGTGGCTCTACAATATGAATGCCTATGTATTTTAACAACAATAGTCAAGTCTCCCAATGGACTTTTTAGTGAAACCCAATAGATAGCTTTATTTTCTCTTTGTTTACTCAAATATTGAATGCTTATGTCTTATAAATTTAGTAGGAAAGTATTCTTATGACTTGCTTATGACACCCCATAGAATATATTATGTTTAGTACCTTGGACACTGTCGCTTATTCACTTAAATCTCTGATAAATTGTGTGTCTGGTATGCACAGACTGGTTAGCACAGTTAGTAAGGTGTTGGGTTTGCACTATCAAATTAAGACTGTCATTGGTTCGAATTCCATGTTATCATGTTTTTATTTTACTAGTGTGGTTTGTTGCTCTATAATATGAATGCCTATGTCTTTTAACAACATTAGTCAAGTCTTCCAATGGACTTTTTAGTAAAACCCAATAGATAGCTTTATTTCCTCTTTGTTTACTCAAATATTGAAAGCATATGTCTTATAAATTTAGTAGGAATGTATTCTAATGACTTGCTTATGACACCCCATAGAATATATTATATTTAGAACCTTGGACACTGTAGCTTATTCACTTAAATACCTGATAAATTGTGTGTTTGGTATGCACCGTCTGGTTAGCACAGTTAGTAAGGTGTTGGGTTTGCACTATCAAATTAAGACTGTCATTGGTTTGAATCCCATGTAAGCATGTTTTTATTTTACTAGTGTGGTTTGTGGCTATATAATATGAATGCCTATGTCTTTTAACAACAATAGTCAAGTCTTCCAATGGACTTTTTTAGTGAAACCCAATAGATAGCTTTATTTTCTCTTTGTTTACTCAAATATTGAAAGCATATGTCTTATAACTTTAGTAGGAAAATATTCTAATGACTTGCTTATGACACCCCATAGAATATATTATGTTTAGTAACTTGGACACTGTAGCTTATTTACTTAAATATCTGATAAATTGTGTGTCTGGTATGCACAGGCTGGTTAGCACAGTTAGTAAAGTGTTGGGTTTGCACTATCAAATTAAGACTGTCGTTGGTTTGAATCCCATGTTATAATGTTTCTATGTTACTAGTGTGGTTTGTGGCTCTATAATATGAATGCCTTTATCTTTTAACAACAATAGTCAAGTCTTCCAATGGACTTTTTAGTTAAACCCAATAGATAGCTTTATTTTCTCTTTGTTTACTCAAATATTGAATGCTTATGTCTTATAAATTTAGTAGGAAAGTATTCTAATGACTTGCTTATGACACCCCATAGAATATATTATGTTTAGTACCTTGGACACTGTAGCTTATTCACTTAAATCTCTGATAAATTGCGTGTCTGGTATGCACAGTCTGGTTAGCACAGTTAGTAAGGTGTTGTGTTTGCTCAATCAAAGTAGGACTGTCATTGGTACAAATCCCATGTTATCATGTTTTTATTTTACTAGTGTGGTTTGTGGCTCTACAATATGAATGCCTATGTATTTTAACAACAATAGACAAGTCTCCCAATGGACTTTTTAGTGAAACCCAATAGATAGCTTTATTTTCTCTTTGTTTACTCAAATATTGAATGCTTATGTCTTATAAATTTTGTAGGTAAGTATTCTAATGACTTGCTTATGACTCCCCATAGAATATATTATGTTTAGTACCTTGGACACTGTAGCTTATTCACTTAAATCTCTGATCAATTGTGCGTCCGGTATGCACAGTCTGGTTAGCACAGTTAGTAAGGTGTTGTGTTTGCACAATCAAATTATGACTGTCATTGGTACAAATCCCATGTTATCATGTTTTTATTTTACTAGGGTGGTTTGTGGCTCTACAATATGAATGCCTATGTCTTTTAACAACAGTAGTCAAGTCTTCCAATGGACTTTTTAGTGAAACCCAATAGATAGCTTTATTTCCTCTTTGTTTACTCAAATATTGAAAGCATATGTCTTATAAATTTAGTAGGAATGTATTCTAATGACTTGCTTATGACACCCCATAGAATATATTATGTTTAGTACATTGGACACTGTAGCTTATTCACTTAAATCTCTGATAAATTGTGTGCCTGATATGCACAGTCTGGTTAGTACAGTTAGTAAGGTGTTGGGTTTGTACTATCAAATTAAGACTGTCATTGGTTTGAATCCCAGCATGTTTTTATTTTACTAGTGTGGTTTGTGGCTCTATAATATGAATGCCTATGTCTTTTAACAACAATAGTCTAGTCTTCCAATGGACTTTTTAGTGAAACCCAATAGATAGCTTTATTTTCTCTTTGTTTACTCAAATATTGAATGCTTATGTCTTATAAATTTTGTAGGTAAGTATTCTAATGAGTTGCTTATGACACCCCATAGAATATATTATGTTTAGTACCTTGGACACTGTAGCTTATTCACTTAAATCTCTGATAAATTGCGTGTCTGGTATGCACAGTCTGGTTAGCACAGTTAGTAAGGTGTTGTGTTTGCACAATCAAATTAGGACTGTCATTGGTACAAATCCCATGTTATCATGTTTTTATTTTACTAGTGTGGTTTGTTGCTCTATAATATGAATGCCTATGTCTTTTAACAACATTAGTCAAGTCTTCCAATGGACTTTTTAGTGAAACCCAATAGATAGCTTTATTTCCTCTTTGTTTACTCAAATATTGAAAGCATATGTCTTATAAATTTAGTAGGAATGTATTCTAATGACTTGCTTATGACACCCCATAGAATATATTATATTTAGTACCTTGGACACTGTAGCTTATTCACTTAAATCTCTGATAAATTGTGTGTCTGGTATGCACAGTCTTGTTAGTACAGTTAGTAAGGTGTTGGGTTTGTACTATCAAATTAAGACTGTCATTGGTTTGAATCCCATGTAAGCATGTTTTTATTTTACTAGTGTGGTTTGTGGCTCTATAATATGAATGCCTATGTCTTTTAACAACAATAGTCAAGTCTTCCAATGGACTTTTTAGTGAAACCCAATAGATAGCTTTATTTTCTCTTTGTTTACTCAAATATTGAATGCTTATGTCTTATAAATTTAGTAGGAAAGTATTCTAATGACTTGCTTATGACACCCCATAGAATATATTATGTTTAGTACCTTGGACACTGTAGCTTATTCACTTAAATCTCTGATACATTCTGTGTCTGGTATGCACAGTCTGGTTAGCACAGTTAGTAAGGTGGTGGGTTTGCACTTTCAAATTAGGACTGTCATTGTTTCGAATCCCATGTTATCATGTTTTTATTTTACTAGTGTGGTTTGTGGCTCTATCATATGAATGCCTATGTCTTTTAACAACAATAGTCAAGTCTTCCAATGGACTTTTTAGTGAAACCCAATAGATAGCTTTATTTTCTCTTTGTTTACTCAAATATTGAAAGCATATGTCTTATAACTTTAGTTGGATAGTATTCTAATGACTTGCTTATGACACCCCATAGAATATATTATGTTTAGTACCTTGGACACTGTAGCTTATTCACTTAAATCTCTGATAAATAGCGTGTCTGGTATGCACAGTCTGGTTAGCACAGTTAGTAAGGTGTTGTGTTTGCACAATCAAATTAGGACTGTCATTGGTACAAATCCCATGTTATCATGTTTTTATTTTACTAGTGTGGTTTGTGGCTCTACAATATGAATGCCTATGTATTTTAACAACAATAGTCAACTCTCCCAATGGACTTTTTAGTGAAACCCAATAGATAGCTTTATTTTCTCTTTGTTTACTCAAATATTGAATGCTTATGTCTTATAAATTTAGTAGGAAAGTATTCTAATGACTTGCTTATGACACCCCATAGAATATATTATGTTTAGTACCTTGGACACTGTAGCTTATTCACTTAAATCTCTGATAAATTGTGTATCTGGTATGCACAGACTGGTTAGCACAGTTAGTAAGGTGTTGGGTTTGCACTATCAAATTAAGACTGTCATTGTTTCGAATTCCATGTTATCATGTTTTTATTTTACTAGTGTGGTTTGTTGCTCTATAATATGAATGCCTATGTCTTTTAACAACATTAGTCAAGTCTTCCAATGGACTTTTTAGTGAAACCCAATAGATAGCTTTATTTCCTCTTTGTTTACTCAAATATTGAAAGCATATGTCTTATAAATTTAGTAGGAATGTATTCTAATGACTTGCTTATGACACCCCATAGAATATATTATATTTAGTACCTTGGACACTGTAGCTTATTCACTTAAATCTCTGATAAATTGTGTGTCTGGTATGCACAGTCTGGTTAGTACAGTTAGTAAGGTGTTGGGTTTGTACTATCAAATTAAGACTGTTATTGGTTTGAATCCCATGTAAGCATGTTTTTATTTTACTAGTGTGGTTTGTGGCTCTATAATATGAATGCCTATGTCTTTTAACAACAATAGTCAAGTCTTCCAATGGACTTTTTAGTGAAACCCAATAGATAGCTTTATTTTCTCTTTGTTTACTCAGATATTGAATGCTTATGTCTTATAAATTTAGTAGAAAAGTATTCTAATGACTTGCTTATGACACCCCATTGAATATATTATGTTTAGTTCCTTGGACACTGTAGCTTATTCACTTAAATCTCTGATAAATTGTGTGTCTGGTATGCATGGTCTGGTTAGCACAGTTAGTAAGGTGTTGGGTTTGCACTATCAAATTAAGACTGTCATTGGTGCAAATCCCATGTTATCATGTTTTTATTTTACTAGTGTGGTTTGTGGCTCTACAATATGAATGCCTATGTCTTTTAACAACAGTAGTCAAGTCTTCCAATGGACTTTTTAGTGAAACCCAATAGATAGCTTTATGTTCTCTTTGTTTACTCAAATATTAAAAGCATATGTCTTATAAATTTAGTAGGAATGTATTCTAATGACTTGCTTATGACACCCCATAGAATATATTATGTTTAGTACATTGGACACTGTAGCTTATTCACTTAAATCTCTGATAAATTGTGTGTCTGGTATGTACAGTCTGGTTAGTACAGTTAGTAAGGTGTTGGGTTTGTACTATCAAATTAAGACTGTCATTGGTTTGATTCCCATGTAAGCATGTTTTTATTTTACTAGTGTGGTTTGTGGCTCTATAATATGAATGCCTATGTCTTTTAACAACAATAGTCAAGTCTCCAATGGACTTTTTAGTGAAACCCAATAGATAGCTTTATTTTCTCTTTGTTTACTCAAATATTGAATGCTTATGTCTTATAAATTTAGTAGGAAAGTATTCTAATGACTTGCTTATGACACCCCATAGAATATATTATGTTTAGTACCTTGGACACTGTAGCTTATTCACTTAAATTTCTGATACATTCTGTGTTTGGTATGCACAGTCTGGTTAGCACAGTTAGTAAGGTGGTGGGTTTGCACTATCAAATTAAGACTGTCATTGTTTCTAATCCCATGTTATCATGTTTTTATTTTACTAGTGTGGTTTGTGGCTCTATAATATGAATGCCTATGTCTTTTAACAACAATAGTCAAGTCTTCCAATGGACTTTTTAGTGAAACCCAATAGATAGCTTTATTTTCTCTTTGTTTACTCAAATATTGAATGCTTATGTCTTATAAATTTTGTAGGTAAGTATTCTAATGACTTGCTTATGACACCCCATAGAATATATTATGTTTAGTACCTTGGACACTGTAGCTTATTCACTTAAATCTCTGATAAATTACGTGTCTGGTATGCACAGTCTGGTTAGCACAGTTAGTAAGGTGTTGTGTTTGCTCAATCAAAGTAGGACTGTCATTGGTACAAATCCCATGTTATCATGTTTTTATTTTACTAGTGTGGTTTGTGGCTCTACAATATGAATGCCTATGTATTTTAACAACAATAGACAAGTCTCCCAATGGACTTTTTAGTGAAACCCAATAGATAGCTTTATTTTCTCTTTGTTTACTCAAATATTGAATGCTTATGTCTTATAAATTTTGTAGGTAAGTATTCTAATGACTTGCTTATGACTCCCCATAGAATATATTATGTTTAGTACCTTGGACACTGTAGCTTATTCACTTAAATCTCTGATCAATTGTGCGTCCGGTATGCACAGTCTGGTTAGCACAGTTAGTAAGGTGTTGTGTTTGCACAATCAAATTATGACTGTCATTGGTACAAATCCCATGTTATCATGTTTTTATTTTACTAGGGTGGTTTGTGGCTCTACAATATGAATGCCTATGTCTTTTAACAACAGTAGTCAAGTCTTCCAATGGACTTTTTAGTGAAACCCAATAGATAGCTTTATTTCCTCTTTGTTTACTCAAATATTGAAAGCATATGTCTTATAAATTTAGTAGGAATGTATTCTAATGACTTGCTTATGACACCCCATAGAATATATTATGTTTAGTACATTGGACACTGTAGCTTATTCACTTAAATCTCTGATAAATTGTGTGCCTGATATGCACAGTCTGGTTAGTACAGTTAGTAAGGTGTTGGGTTTGTACTATCAAATTAAGACTGTCATTGGTTTGAATCCCAGCATGTTTTTATTTTACTAGTGTGGTTTGTGGCTCTATAATATGAATGCCTATGTCTTTTAACAACAATAGTCTAGTCTTCCAATGGACTTTTTAGTGAAACCCAATAGATAGCTTTATTTTCTCTTTGTTTACTCAAATATTGAATGCTTATGTCTTATAAATTTTGTAGGTAAGTATTCTAATGAGTTGCTTATGACACCCCATAGAATATATTATGTTTAGTACCTTGGACACTGTAGCTTATTCACTTAAATCTCTGATAAATTGCGTGTCTGGTATGCACAGTCTGGTTAGCACAGTTAGTAAGGTGTTGTGTTTGCACAATCAAATTAGGACTGTCATTGGTACAAATCCCATGTTATCATGTTTTTATTTTACTAGTGTGGTTTGTTGCTCTATAATATGAATGCCTATGTCTTTTAACAACATTAGTCAAGTCTTCCAATGGACTTTTTAGTGAAACCCAATAGATAGCTTTATTTCCTCTTTGTTTACTCAAATATTGAAAGCATATGTCTTATAAATTTAGTAGGAATGTATTCTAATGACTTGCTTATGACACCCCATAGAATATATTATATTTAGTACCTTGGACACTGTAGCTTATTCACTTAAATCTCTGATAAATTGTGTGTCTGGTATACACAGTCTTGTTAGTACAGTTAGTAAGGTGTTGGGTTTGTACTATCAAATTAAGACTGTCATTGGTTTGAATCCCATGTAAGCATGTTTTTATTTTACTAGTGTGGTTTGTGGCTCTATAATATGAATGCCTATGTCTTTTAACAACAATAGTCAAGTCTTCCAATGGACTTTTTAGTGAAACCCAATAGATAGCTTTATTTTCTCTTTGTTTACTCAAATATTGAATGCTTATGTCTTATAAATTTAGTAGGAAAGTATTCTAATGACTTGCTTATGACACCCCATAGAATATATTATGTTTAGTACCTTGGACACTGTAGCTTATTCACTTAAATCTCTGATACATTCTGTGTCTGGTATGCACAGTCTGGTTAGCACAGTTAGTAAGGTGGTGGGTTTGCACTTTCAAATTAGGACTGTCATTGTTTCGAATCCCATGTTATCATGTTTTTATTTTACTAGTGTGGTTTGTGGCTCTATCATATGAATGCCTATGTCTTTTAACAACAATAGTCAAGTCTTCCAATGGACTTTTTAGTGAAACCCAATAGATAGCTTTATTTTCTCTTTGTTTACTCAAATATTGAAAGCATATGTCTTATAACTTTAGTTGGATAGTATTCTAATGACTTGCTTATGACACCCCATAGAATATATTATGTTTAGTACCTTGGACACTGTAGCTTATTCACTTAAATCTCTGATAAATAGCGTGTCTGGTATGCACAGTCTGGTTAGCACAGTTAGTAAGGTGTTGTGTTTGCACAATCAAATTAGGACTGTCATTGGTACAAATCCCATGTTATCATGTTTTTATTTTACTAGTGTGGTTTGTGGCTCTACAATATGAATGCCTATGTATTTTAACAACAATAGTCAACTCTCCCAATGGACTTTTTAGTGAAACCCAATAGATAGCTTTATTTTCTCTTTGTTTACTCAAATATTGAATGCTTATGTCTTATAAATTTAGTAGGAAAGTATTCTAATGACTTGCTTATGACACCCCATAGAATATATTATGTTTAGTACCTTGGACACTGTAGCTTATTCACTTAAATCTCTGATAAATTGTGTATCTGGTATGCACAGACTGGTTAGCACAGTTAGTAAGGTGTTGGGTTTGCACTATCAAATTAAGACTGTCATTGTTTCGAATTCCATGTTATCATGTTTTTATTTTACTAGTGTGGTTTGTTGCTCTATAATATGAATGCCTATGTCTTTTAACAACATTAGTCAAGTCTTCCAATGGACTTTTTAGTGAAACCCAATAGATAGCTTTATTTCCTCTTTGTTTACTCAAATATTGAAAGCATATGTCTTATAAATTTAGTAGGAATGTATTCTAATGACTTGCTTATGACACCCCATAGAATATATTATATTTAGTACCTTGGACACTGTAGCTTATTCACTTAAATCTCTGATAAATTGTGTGTCTGGTATGCACAGTCTGGTTAGTACAGTTAGTAAGGTGTTGGGTTTGTACTATCAAATTAAGACTGTTATTGGTTTGAATCCCATGTAAGCATGTTTTTATTTTACTAGTGTGGTTTGTGGCTCTATAATATGAATGCCTATGTCTTTTAACAACAATAGTCAAGTCTTCCAATGGACTTTTTAGTGAAACCCAATAGATAGCTTTATTTTCTCTTTGTTTACTCAAATATTGAATGCTTATATCTTATAAATTTAGTAGGAAAGTATTCTAATGACTTGCTTATGACACCCCATAGAATATATTATGTTTAGTACCTTGGACACTGTAGCTTATTCACTTAAATCTCTGATACATTCTGTGTCTGGTATGCACAGTCTGGTTAACACAGTTAGTAAGGTGGTGGGTTTGCACTATCAAATTAAGACTGTCATTGTTTCGAATCCCATGTTATCATGTTTTTATTTTACTAGTGTGGTTTGTGGCTCTATAATATGAATGCCTATGTCTTTTAACAACAATAGTCAAGTCTTCCAATGGACTTTTTAGTGAAACCCAATAGATAGCTTTATTTTCTCTTTGTTTACTCAAATATTGAATGCTTATGTCTTATAAATTTAGTAGGAAAGTATTCTAATGACTTGCTTATGACACCCCATAGAATATATTATGTTTAGTACCTTGGACACTGTAGCTTATTCACTTAAATCTCTGATAAATTGCGGGTCTGTTAGGCACAGTCTGGTTAGCACAGTTAGCAAAGTGTTGGGTTTGCACTATCAAATTAAGACTGTCATTGGTTCGAATTCCATGTTATCATGTTTTTATTTTACTAGTGTGGTTTGTGGCTCTATAATATGAATGCCTATGTCTTTTAACAACATTAGTCAAGTCTTCCAATGGACTTTTTAGTGAAACCCAATAGATAGCTTTATTTTCTCTTTGTTTACTCAAATATTGAAAGCATATGTCTTATAACTTTAGTAGGAAAGTATTCTAATGACTTGCTTATGACACCCCATAGAATATATTATGTTTAGTAACTTGGACACTGTAGCTTATTAACTTAAATATCTGATAAATTGTGTGTCTGGTATGCACAGGCTGGTTAGCACAGTTAGCAAAGTGTTGGGTTTGCACTATCAAATTAAGACTGTCATTGTTTCGAATTCCATGTTATCATGTTTTTATTTTACTAGTGTGGTTTGTGGCTCTATAATATGAATGCCTATGTCTTTTAACAACATTAGTCAAGTCTTCCAATGGACTTTTTAGTGAAACCCAATAGATAGCTTTATTTCCTCTTTGTTTACTCAAATATTGAAAGCATATGTCTTATAAATTTAGTAGGAATGTATTCTAATGACTTGCTTATGACACCCCATAGAATATATTATATTTAGTACCTTGGACACTGTAGCTTATTCACTTAAATCTCTGATAAATTGTGTGTCTGGTATGCACAGTCTTGTTAGTACAGTTAGTAAGGTGTTGGGTTTGTACTATCAAATTAAGACTGTCATTGGTTTGAATCCCATGTAAGCATGTTTTTATTTTACTAGTGTGGTTTGTGGCTCTATAATATGAATGCCTATGTCTTTTAACAACAATAGTCAAGTCTTCCAATGGACTTTTTAGTGAAACCCAATAGATAGCTTTATTTTCTCTTTGTTTACTCAAATATTGAATGCTTATGTCTTATAAATTTAGTAGGAAAGTATTCTAATGACTTGCTTATGACACCCCATAGAATATATTATGTTTAGTACCTTGGACACTGTAGCTTATTCACTTAAATCTCTGATACATTCTGTGTCTGGTATGCACAGTCTGGTTAGCACAGTTAGTAAGGTGGTGGGTTTGCACTTTCAAATTAGGACTGTCATTGTTTCGAATCCCATGTTATCATGTTTTTATTTTACTAGTGTGGTTTGTGGCTCTATCATATGAATGCCTATGTCTTTTAACAACAATAGTCAAGTCTTCCAATGGACTTTTTAGTGAAACCCAATAGATAGCTTTATTTTCTCTTTGTTTACTCAAATATTGAAAGCATATGTCTTATAACTTTAGTTGGATAGTATTCTAATGACTTGCTTATGACACCCCATAGAATATATTATGTTTAGTACCTTGGACACTGTAGCTTATTCACTTAAATCTCTGATAAATAGCGTGTCTGGTATGCACAGTCTGGTTAGCACAGTTAGTAAGGTGTTGTGTTTGCACAATCAAATTAGGACTGTCATTGGTACAAATCCCATGTTATCATGTTTTTATTTTACTAGTGTGGTTTGTGGCTCTACAATATGAATGCCTATGTATTTTAACAACAATAGTCAACTCTCCCAATGGACTTTTTAGTGAAACCCAATAGATAGCTTTATTTTCTCTTTGTTTACTCAAATATTGAATGCTTATGTCTTATAAATTTAGTAGGAAAGTATTCTAATGACTTGCTTATGACACCCCATAGAATATATTATGTTTAGTACCTTGGACACTGTAGCTTATTCACTTAAATCTCTGATAAATTGTGTGTCTGGTATGCACAGTCTGGTTAGTACAGTTAGTAAGGTGTTGGGTTTGTACTATCAAATTAAGACTGTTATTGGTTTGAATCCCATGTAAGCATGTTTTTATTTTACTAGTGTGGTTTGTGGCTCTATAATATGAATGCCTATGTCTTTTAACAACAATAGTCAAGTCTTCCAATGGACTTTTTAGTGAAACCCAATAGATAGCTTTATTTTCTCTTTGTTTACTCAAATATTGAATGCTTATGTCTTATAAATTTAGTAGGAAAGTATTCTAATGACTTGCTTATGACACCCCATAGAATATATTATGTTTAGTACCTTGGACACTGTAGCTTATTCACTTAAATCTCTGATAAATTGCGGGTCTGTTAGGCACAGTCTGGTTAGCACAGTTAGCAAAGTGTTGGGTTTGCACTATCAAATTAAGACTGTCATTGGTTCGAATTCCATGTTATCATGTTTTTATTTTACTAGTGTGGTTTGTGGCTCTATAATATGAATGCCTATGTCTTTTAACAACATTAGTCAAGTCTTCCAATGGACTTTTTAGTGAAACCCAATAGATAGCTTTATTTTCTCTTTGTTTACTCAAATATTGAAAGCATATGTCTTATAACTTTAGTAGGAAAGTATTCTAATGACTTGCTTATGACACCCCATAGAATATATTATGTTTAGTAACTTGGACACTGTAGCTTATTAACTTAAATATCTGATAAATTGTGTGTCTGGTATGCACAGGCTGGTTAGCACAGTTAGCAAAGTGTTGGGTTTGCACTATCAAATTAAGACTGTCATTGTTTCGAATTCCATGTTATCATGTTTTTATTTTACTAGTGTGGTTTGTGGCTCTATAATATGAATGCCTATGTCTTTTAACAACATTAGTCAAGTCTTCCAATGGACTTTTTAGTGAAACCCAATAGATAGCTTTATTTTCTCTTTGTTTACTCAAATATTGAAAGCATATGTCTTATAACTTTAGTTGGAAAGTATTCTAATGACTTGCTTATGACACCCCATAGAATATATTATGTTTAGTACCTTGGACACTGTAGCTTATTCACTTAAATCTCTGATAAATTGCGTGACTGGTATGCACAGTCTGGTTAGCACAGTTAGTAAGGTGTTGGGTTTGCACTATCAAATTAAGACTGTCGTTGGTTCGAATCCCATGTTATCATGTTCCTATTTTACTAGTGTGGTTTGTGGCTCTCTAAATATGAATGCCTATATCTTTTAACAACAATAGTCAAGTCTTCCAATGGACTTTTTAGTGAAACCCAATAGATAGCTTTATTTTCTCTTTGTTTACTCAAATATTGAATGCTTATGTCTTATAAATTTTGTAGGTAAGTATTCTAATGACTTGCTTATGACACCCCATAGAATATATTATGTTTAGTACCTTGGACACTGTAGCTTATTCACTTAAATCTCTGATAAATTGCGTGTCTGGTATGCACAGTCTGGTTAGCACAGTTAGTAAGGTGTTGTGTTTGCTCAATCAAAGTAGGACTGTCATTGGTACAAATCCCATGTTATCATGTTTTTATTTTACTAGTGTGGTTTGTGGCTCTACAATATGAATGCCTATGTATTTTAACAACATTAGTCAAGTCTTCCAATGGACTTTTTAGTGAAACCCAATAGATAGCTTTATTTCCTCTTTGTTTACTCAAATATTGAAAGCATATGTCTTATAAATTTAGTAGGAATGTATTCTAATGACTTGCTTATGACACCCCATAGAATATATTATATTTAGTACCTTGGACACTGTAGCTTATTCACTTAAATCTCTGATAAATTGTGTGTCTGGTATGCACAGTCTGGTTAGTACAGTTAGTAAGGTGTTGGGTTTGTACTATCAAATTAAGACTGTTATTGGTTTGAATCCCATGTAAGCATGTTTTTATTTTACTAGTGTGGTTTGTTGCTCTATAATATGAATGCCTATGTCTTTTAACAACATTAGTCAAGTCTTCCAATGGACTTTTTAGTGAAACCCAATAGATAGCTTTATTTCCTCTTTGTTTACTCAAATATTGAAAGCATATGTCTTATAAATTTAGTAGGAATGTATTCTAATGACTTGCTTATGACACCCCATAGAATATATTATATTTAGTACCTTGGACACTGTAGCTTATTCACTTAAATCTCTGATAAATTGTGTGTCTGGTATGCACAGTCTGGTTAGTACAGTTAGTAAGGTGTTGGGTTTGTACTATCAAATTAAGACTGTTATTGGTTTGAATCCCATGTAAGCATGTTTTTATTTTACTAGTGTGGTTTGTGGCTCTATAATATGAATGCCTATGTCTTTTAACAACAATAGTCAAGTCTTCCAATGGACTTTTTAGTGAAACCCAATAGATAGCTTTATTTTCTCTTTGTTTACTCAAATATTGAATGCTTATGTCTTATAAATTTAGTAGGAAAGTATTCTAATGACTTGCTTATGACACCCCATAGAATATATTATGTTTAGTACCTTGGACACTGTAGCTTATTCACTTAAATCTCTGATACATTCTGTGTCTGGTATGCACAGTCTGGTTAACACAGTTAGTAAGGTGGTGGGTTTGCACTATCAAATTAAGACTGTCATTGTTTCGAATCCCATGTTATCATGTTTTTATTTTACTAGTGTGGTTTGTGGCTCTATAATATGAATGCCTATGTCTTTTAACAACAATAGTCAAGTCTTCCAATGGACTTTTTAGTGAAACCCAATAGATAGCTTTATTTTCTCTTTGTTTACTCAAATATTGAATGCTTATGTCTTATAAATTTAGTAGGAAAGTATTCTAATGACTTGCTTATGACACCCCATAGAATATATTATGTTTAGTACCTTGGACACTGTAGCTTATTCACTTAAATCTCTGATAAATTGCGGGTCTGTTAGGCACAGTCTGGTTAGCACAGTTAGCAAAGTGTTGGGTTTGCACTATCAAATTAAGACTGTCATTGGTTCGAATTCCATGTTATCATGTTTTTATTTTACTAGTGTGGTTTGTGGCTCTATAATATGAATGCCTATGTCTTTTAACAACATTAGTCAAGTCTTCCAATGGACTTTTTAGTGAAACCCAATAGATAGCTTTATTTTCTCTTTGTTTACTCAAATATTGAAAGCATATGTCTTATAACTTTAGTAGGAAAGTATTCTAATGACTTGCTTATGACACCCCATAGAATATATTATGTTTAGTAACTTGGACACTGTAGCTTATTAACTTAAATATCTGATAAATTGTGTGTCTGGTATGCACAGGCTGGTTAGCACAGTTAGCAAAGTGTTGGGTTTGCACTATCAAATTAAGACTGTCATTGTTTCGAATTCCATGTTATCATGTTTTTATTTTACTAGTGTGGTTTGTGGCTCTATAATATGAATGCCTATGTCTTTTAACAACATTAGTCAAGTCTTCCAATGGACTTTTTAGTGAAACCCAATAGATAGCTTTATTTTCTCTTTGTTTACTCAAATATTGAAAGCATATGTCTTATAACTTTAGTTGGAAAGTATTCTAATGACTTGCTTATGACACCCCATAGAATATATTATGTTTAGTACCTTGGACACTGTAGCTTATTCACTTAAATCTCTGATAAATTGCGTGACTGGTATGCACAGTCTGGTTAGCACAGTTAGTAAGGTGTTGGGTTTGCACTATCAAATTAAGACTGTCGTTGGTTCGAATCCCATGTTATCATGTTTCTATTTTACTAGTGTGGTTTGTGGCTCTCTAAATATGAATGCCTATATCTTTTAACAACAATAGTCAAGTCTTCCAATGGACTTTTTAGTGAAACCCAATAGATAGCTTTATTTTCTCTTTGTTTACTCAAATATTGAATGCTTATGTCTTATAAATTTTGTAGGTAAGTATTCTAATGACTTGCTTATGACACCCCATAGAATATATTATGTTTAGTACCTTGGACACTGTAGCTTATTCACTTAAATCTCTGATAAATTGCGTGTCTGGTATGCACAGTCTGGTTAGCACAGTTAGTAAGGTGTTGTGTTTGCTCAATCAAAGTAGGACTGTCATTGGTACAAATCCCATGTTATCATGTTTTTATTTTACTAGTGTGGTTTGTGGCTCTACAATATGAATGCCTATGTATTTTAACAACATTAGTCAAGTCTTCCAATGGACTTTTTAGTGAAACCCAATAGATAGCTTTATTTCCTCTTTGTTTACTCAAATATTGAAAGCATATGTCTTATAAATTTAGTAGGAATGTATTCTAATGACTTGCTTATGACACCCCATAGAATATATTATATTTAGTACCTTGGACACTGTAGCTTATTCACTTAAATCTCTGATAAATTGTGGGTCTGGTATGCACAGTCTGGTTAGTACAGTTAGTAAGGTGTTGGGTTTGTACTATCAAATTAAGACTGTCATTGGTTTGAATCCCATGTAAGCATGTTTTTATTTTACTAGTGTGGTTTGTGGCTCTATAATATGAATGCCTATGTCTTTTAACAACAATAGTCAAGTCTTCCAATGGACTTTTTAGTGAAACCCAATATATAGCTTTATTTTCTCTTTGTTTACTCAAATATTGAATGCTTATGTCTTATAAATTTAGTAGGAAAGTATTCTAATGACTTGCTTATGACACCCCATAGAATATATGTTTAGTACCTTGGACACTGTAGCTTATTCACTTAAATCTCTGATACATTCTGTGTCTGGTATGCACAGTCTGGTTAGCACAGTTAGTAAGGTGGTGGGTTTGCACATTCAAATTAGGACTGTCGTTGTTTCGAATCCCATGTTATCATGTTTTTATTTTACTAGTGTGGTTTGTGGCTCTATAATATGAATGCCTATGTCTTTTAACAACAATAGTCAAGTCTTCCAATGGACTTTTTAGTGAAACCCAATAGATAGCTTTATTTTCTCTTTGTTTACTCAAATATTGAATGCTTATGTCTTATAAATTTAGTAGGAAAGTATTCTAATGACTTGCTTATGACACCCCATAGAATATATTATGTTTAGTACCTTGGACACTGTAGCTTATTCACTTAAATCTCTGATAAATTGCGTGTCTGTTATGCACAGTCTGTTTAGCACAGTTAGTAAGGTGTTGGGTTTGCACTATCAAATTAAGACTGTCATTGTTTCGAATCCCATGTTATCATGTTTTTATTTTACTAGTGTGGTTTGTGGCTCTATAATATGAATGCCTATGTCTTATAACAACAATAGTCAAGTCTTCCAATGGACTTTTTAGTGAAACCCAATAGATAGCTTTATTTTCTCTTTGTTTACTCAAATATTGAAAGCATATGTCTTATAACTTTAGTATGAAAGTATTCTAATGACTTGCTTATGACACCCCATAGAATATATTATGTTTAGTAACTTGGACACTGTAGCTTATTCACTTAAATATCTGATAAATTGTGTGTCTGGTATGCACAGGCTGGTTAGCACAGTTAGCAAAGTGTTGGGTTTGGACTATCAAATTAAGACTGTCATTGGTTTGAATTCCAAGTAATCATGTTTTTATTTTACTAGTGTGGTTTGTGGCTCTATAATATGAATGCCTATGTCTTTTAACAACATAAGTCAAGTCTTCCAATGGACTTTTTAGTGAAACCCAATAGATAGCTTTATTTTCTCTTTGTTTACTCAAATATTGAAAGCATATGTCTTATAACTTTAGTTGGAAAGTATTCTAATGACTTGCTTATGACACCCCATAGAATATATTATGTTTAGTACCTTGGACACTGTAGCTTATTCACTTAAATCTCTGATAAACAGCGTGTCTGGTATGCACAGTCTGGTTAGCACAGTTAGTAAGGTGTTGTGTTTGCACAATCAAATTAGGACTGTCATTGATACAAATCCCATGTTATCATGTTTTTATTTTACTAGTGTGGTTTTTGGCTCTACAATATGAATGCCTATGTATTTTAACAACAATAGTCAACTCTCCCAATGGACTTTTTAGTGAAACCCAATAGATAGCTTTATTTTCTCTTTGTTTACTCAAATATTGAATGCTTATGTCTTATAAATTTAGTAGGAAAGTATTCTAATGACTTGCTTATGACACCCCATAGAATATATTATATTTAGTACCTTGGACACTGTAGCTTATTCACTTAAATCTCTGATAAATTGTGTGTCTGTTATGCACAGTCTGGTTAGTACAGTTAGTAAGGTGTTGGGTTTGTACTATCAAATTAAGACTGTCATTGGTTTGAATCCCATGTAAGCATGTTTTTATTTTACTAGTGTGGTTTGTGGCTCTATAATATGAATGCCTATGTCTTTTAACAACAATAGTCAAGTCTTCCAATGGACTTTTTAGTGAAACCCAATAGATAGCTTTATTTTCTCTTTGTTTACTCAAATATTGAAAGCATATGTCTTATAAATTTAGTAGGAATGTATTCTAATGACTTGCTTCTGACACCCCATAGAATATATTATATTTAGTACCTTGGACACTGTAGCTTATTCACTTAAATCTCTGATAAATTGTGGGTCTGGTATGCACAGTCTGGTTAGTACAGTTAGTAAGGTGTTGGGTTTGTACTATCAAATTAAGACTGTCATTGGTTTGAATCCCATGTAAGCATGTTTTTATTTTACTAGTGTGGTTTGTGGCTCTATAATATGAATGCCTATGTCTTTTAACAACAATAGTCAAGTCTTCCAATGGACTTTTTAGTGAAACCCAATAGATAGCTTTATTTTCTCTTTGTTTACTCAAATATTGAAAGCATATGTCTTATAACTTTAGTTGGAAAGTATTCTAATGACTTGCTTATGACACCCCATAGAATATATTATGTTTAGTACGTTGGACACTGTAGCTTATTCACTTAAATCTCTGATAAATTGCTTGTCTGGTATGCACAGTCTGGTTAGCACAGTTAGTAAGGTGTTGGGTTTGCACTATCAAATTAAGACTGTCGTTGGTTCGAATCCCATGTTATCATGTTTCTATTTTACTAGTGTGGTTTGTGGCTCTCTAAATATGAATGCCTATATCTTTTAACAACAATAGTCAAGTCTTCCAATGGACTTTTTAGTGAAACCCAATAGATAGCTTTATTTTCTCTTTGTTTACTCAGATATTGAATGCTTATGTCTTATAAATTTTGTAGGTAAGTATTCTAATGACTTGCTTATGACACCCCATAGAATATATTATGTTTAGTACCTTGGACACTGTAGCTTATTCACTTAAATCTCTGATAAATTGCGTGTCTGGTATGCACAGTCTGGTTAGCACAGTTAGTAAGGTGTTGTGTTTGCTCAATCAAAGTAGGACTGTCATTGGTACAAATCCCATGTTATCATGTTTTTATTTTACTAGTGTGGTTTGTGGCTCTACAATATGAATGCCTATGTATTTTAACAACAATAGTCAAGTCTCCCAATGGACTTTTTAGTGAAACCCAATAGATAGCTTTATTTTCTCTTTGTTTACTCAAATATTGAATGCGTATGTCTTATAAATTTAGTAGGAAAGTATTCTTATGACTTGCTTATGACACCCCATAGAATATATTATGTTTAGTACCTTGGACACTGTCGCTTATTCACTTAAATCTCTGATAAATTGTGTGTCTGGTATGCACAGACTGGTTAGCACAGTTAGTAAGGTGTTGGGTATGCACTATCAAATTAAGACTGTCATTGGTTTGAATTCCATGTTATCATGTTTTTATTTTACTAGTGTGGTTTGTTGCTCTATAATATGAATGCCTATGTCTTTTAACAACATTAGTCAAGTCTTCCAATGGACTTTTTAGTAAAACCCAATAGATAGCTTTATTTCCTCTTTGTTTACTCAAATATTGAAAGCATATGTCTTATAAATTTAGTAGGAATGTATTCTAATGACTTGCTTATGACACCCCATAGAATATATTATATTTAGTACCTTGGACACTGTAGCTTATTCACTTAAATCTCTGATAAATTGTGTGTTTGGTATGCACCGTCTGGTTAGCACAGTTAGTAAGGTGTTGGGTTTGCACTATCAAATTAAGACTGTCATTGGTTTGAATCCAATGTAAGCATGTTTTTATTTTACTAGTGTGGTTTGTGGCTATATAATATGAATGCCTATGTCTTTTAACAACAATAGTCAAGTCTTCCAATGGACTTTTTTAGTGAAACCCAATAGATAGCTTTATTTTCTCTTTGTTTACTCAAATATTGAAAGCATATGTCTTATAACTTTAGTAGGAAAATATTCTAATGACTTGCTTATGACACCCCATAGAATATATTATGTTTAGTAACTTGGACACTGTAGCTTATTTACTTAAATATCTGATAAATTGTGTGTCTGGTATGCACAGGCTGGTTAGCACAGTTAGTAAAGTGTTGGGTTTGCACTATCAAATTAAGACTGTCGTTGGTTTGAATCCCATGTTATAATGTTTCTATGTTACTAGTGTGGTTTGTGGCTCTATAATATGAATGCCTTTATCTTTTAACAACAATAGTCAAGTCTTCCAATGGACTTTTTTAGTGAAACCCAATAGATAGCTTTATTTTCTCTTTGTTTACTCAGATATTGAATGCTTATGTCTTATAAATTTAGTAGGAAAGTATTCTAATGACTTGCTTATGACACCCCATTGAATATATTATGTTTAGTTCCTTGGACACTGTAGCTTATTCACTTAAATCTCTGATAAATTGTGCGTCTGGGATGCACAGGCTGGTTAGCACAGTTAGTAAGGTGTTGGGTTTGCACTATCAAATTAAGACTGTCATTTGTTCAAATCCCATGTTATCATATTTTTATTTTATTAGTGTGGTTTGTGGCTCTACAATATGAATGCCTATGTCTTTTAACAACAATAGTCAAGTCTTCCAATGGACTTTTTAGTGAAACCCAATAGATAGCTTTATTTTCTCTTTGTTTACTCAAATATTGAATGCTTATGTCTTATAAATTTAGTAGGAATGTATTCTAATGACTTGCTTATGACACCCCATAGAATATATTATGTTTAGTACATTGGACACTGTAGCTTATTCACTTAAATCTCTGATAAATTGTGTGTCTGGTATGCACAGTCTGGTTAGTACAGTTAGTAAGGTGTTTGGTTTGTACTATCAAATTAAGACTGTCATTGGTTTGAATCCCATGTAAGCATGTTTTTATTTTACTAGTGTGGTTTGTGGCTGTATAATATGAATGCCTATGTCTTTTAACAACAATAGTCAAGTCTTCCAATGGACTTTTTAGTGAAACCCAATAGATAGCTTTATTTTCTCTTTGTTTACTCAAATATTGAATGCTTATGTCTTATAAATTTAGTAGGAAAGTATTCTAATGACTTGCTTATGACACCCAATAGAATATATTATGTTTAGTACCTTGGACACTGTAGCTTATTCACTTAAATTTCTGATACATTCTGTGTTTGGTATGCACAGTCTGGTTAGCACAGTTAGTAGGGTGGTGGGTTTGTACTATCAAATTAAGACTGTCATTGTTTCGAATCCCATGTTATCATGTTTTTATTTTACTAGTGTGGTTTGTGGCTCTATAATATGAATGCCTATGTCTTTTAACAACAATAGTCAAGTCTTCCAATGGACTTTTTAGTGAAACCCAATAGATAGCTTTATTTTCTCTTTGTTTACTCAAATATTGAATGCTTATGTCTTATAAATTTAGTAGGAAAGTATTCTAATGACTTGCTTATGACACCCCATTGAATATATTATGTTTAGTACCTTGGACACTGTAGCTTATTCACTTAAATCTCTGATAAATTGCGTGTCTGGTATGCACAGTCTGGTTAGCACAGTTAGTAAGGTGTTGTGTTTGCTCAATCAAAGTAGGACTGTCATTGGTACAAATCCCATGTTATCATGTTTTTATTTTACTAGTGTGGTTTGTGGCTCTACAATATGAATGCCTATGTATTTTAACAACAATAGTCAAGTCTCCCAATGGACTTTTCAGTGAAACCCAATAGATAGCTTTATTTTCTCTTTGTTTACTCAAATATTGAATGCTTATGTCTTATAAATTTAGTAGGAAAGTATTCTTATGACTTGCTTATGACACCCCATAGAATATATTATGTTTAGTACCTTGGACACTGTCGCTTATTCACTTAAATCTCTGATAAATTGTGTGTCTGGTATGCACAGACTGGTTAGCACAGTTAGTAAGGTGTTGGGTTTGCACTATCAAATTAAGACTGTCATTGGTTTGAATCCTATGTAAGCATGTTTTTATTTTACTAGTGTGGTTTGTGGCTATATAATATAAATGCCTATGTCTTTTAACAACAATAGTCAAGTCTTCCAATGGACTTTTTTAGTGAAACCCAATAGATAGCTTTATTTTCTCTTTGTTTACTCAAATATTGAAAGCATATGTCTTATAACTTTAGTAGGAAAATATTCTAATGACTTGCCTATGACACCCCATAGAATATATTATGTTTAGTAACTTGGACACTGTAGCTTATTTACTTAAATATCTGATAAATTGTTTGTCTGGTATGCACAGGCTGGTTAGCACAGTTAGTAAAGTGTTGGGTTTGCACTATCAAATTAAGACTGTCGTTGGTTTGAATCCCATGTTATAATGTTTCTATGTTACTAGTGTGGTTTGTGGCTCTATAATATGAATGCCTTTATCTTTTAACAACAATAGTCAAGTCTTCCAATGGACTTTTTAGTTAAACCCAATAGAAAGCTTTATTTTCTCTTTGTTTACTCAAATATTGAATGCTTATGTCTTATAAATTTTGTAGGTAAATATTCTAATGACTTGCTTATGACACCCCATAGAATATATTATGTTTAGTACCTTGGACACTGTAGCTTATTCACTTAAATCTCTGATAAATTGTGCGTCTGGGATGCACAGGCTGGTTAGCACAGTTAGTAAAGTGTTGGGTTTGCACTATCAAATTAAGACTGTCATTGGTTTGAATCCCATGTAAGCATGTTTTTATTTTACTAGTGTGGTTTGTGGCTATATAATATAAATGCCTATGTCTTTTAACAACAATAGTCAAGTCTTCCAATGGACTTTTTAGTGAAACCCAATAGATAGCTTTATTTTCTCTTTGTTTACTCAAATATTGAATGCTTATGTCTTATAAATTTAGTAGGAAAGTATTCTAATGATTTGCTTATGACACCCCATAGAATATATTATGTTTAGTACCTTGGACACTGTAGCTTATTCACTTAAATTTCTGATACATTCTGTGTTTGGTATGCACAGTCTGGTTAGCACAGTTAGTAAGGTGGTGGGTTTGCACTATCAAATTAAGACTGTCATTGTTTCGAATCCCATGTTATCATGTTTTTATTTTACTAGTGTGGTTTGTGGCTCTATAATATGAATGCCTATGTCTTTTAACAACAATAGTCAAGTCTTCCAATGGACTTTTTAGTGAAACCCAATAAATAGCTTTATTTTCTCTTTGTTTACTCAAATATTGAATGCTTATGTCTTATAAATTTAGTAGGAAAGTATTCTAATGACTTGCTTATGACACCCCATATAATATATTATGTTTAGTACCTTGGACACTGTAGCTTATTCACTTAAATCTCTGATAAATTGTGTGTCTGTTATGCACAGTCTGGTTAGCACAGTTAGTAAGGTGGTGGGTTTGCACTATCAAATTAAGTCTGTCATTGTTTCGAATCCCATGTTATCATGTTTTTATTTTACTAGTGTGGTTTGTGGCTCTATAATATGAATGCCTATGTCTTTTAACAACAATAGTCAAGTCTTCCAATGGACTTTTTAGTGAAACCCAATAGATAGCTTTATTTTCTCTTTGTTTACTCAAATATTAAAAGCATATGTTTTATAAATTTAGTAGGAATGTATTCTAATGACTTGCTTATGACACCACATAGAATATATTATATTTAGTACCTTGGACACTGTAGCTTATTCACTTAATTTTCTGATACATTCTGTGTTTGGTATGCACAGTCTGGTTAGCACAGTTAGTAAGGTGGTGGGTTTGCACTATCAAATTAAGACTGTCATTGTTTCGAATCCCATGTTATCATGTTTTTATTTTACTAGTGTGGTTTGTGGCTCTATAATATGAATGCCTATGTCTTTTAACAACAATAGTCAAGTCTTCCAATGGACTTTTTAGTGAAACCCAATAGATAGCTTTATTTTCTCTTTGTTTACTCAAATATTAAAAGCATATGTTTTATAAATTTAGTAGGAATGTATTCTAATGACTTGCTTATGACACCACATAGAATATATTATATTTAGTACCTTGGACACTGTAGCTTATTCACTTAATTTTCTGATACATTCTGTGTTTGGTATGCACAGTCTGGTTAGCACAGTTAGTAAGGTGGTGGGTTTGCACTATCAAATTAAGACTGTCATTGTTTCGAATCCCATGTTATCATGTTTTTATTTTACTAGTGTGGTTTGTGGCTCTATAATATGAATGCCTATGTCTTTTAACAACAATAGTCAAGTCTTCCAATGGACTTTTTAGTGAAACCCAATAGATAGCTTTATTTTCTCTTTGTTTACTCAAATATTGAATGCTTATGTCTTATAAATTTAGTAGGAAAGTATTCTAATGACTTGCTTATGACACCCCATAGAATATATTATGTTTAGTACCTTGGACACTGTAGCTTATTCACTTAAATTTCTGATACATTCTGTGTTTGGTATGCACAGTCTGGTTAGCACAGTTAGTAAGGTGGTGGGTTTGCACTATCAAATTAAGACTGTCATTGTTTCGAATCCCATGTTATCATGTTTTTATTTTACTAGTGTGGTTTGTGGCTCTATAATATGAATGCCTATGTCTTTTAACAACAATAGTCAAGTCTTCCAATGGACTTTTTAGTGAAACCCAATAGATAGCTTTATTTTCTCTTTGTTTACTCAAATATTGAATGCTTATGTCTTATAAATTTAGTAGGAAAGTATTCTAATGACTTGCTTATGACACCCCATAGAATATATTATGTTTAGTACCTTGGACACTGTAGCTTATTCACTTAAATTTCTGATACATTCTGTGTTTGGTATGCACAGTCTGGTTAGCACAGTTAGTAAGGTGGTGGGTTTGCACTATCAAATTAAGACTGTCATTGTTTCGAATCCCATGTTATCATGTTTTTATTTTACTAGTGTGGTTTGTGGCTCTATAATATGAATGCCTATATCTTATAACAACAATAGTCAAGTCTTCCAATGGACTTTTTAGTGAAACCCAATAGATAGCTTTATTTTCTCTTTGTTTACTCAAATATTGAAAGCATATGTCTTATAACTTTAGTAGGAAAGTATTCTAATGACTTGCTTATGACACCCCATAGAATATATTATGTTTAGTAACTTGGACACTGTAGCTTATTCACTTAAATATCTGATAAATTGTGTGTCTGGTATGCACAGTCTGGTTAGCACAGTTAGCAAAGTGTTGGGTTTGCACTATCAAATTAAGATTGTCGTTGGTTCGAATCCCATGTTATAATGTTTCTATGTTACTAGTGTGGTTTGTGGCTCTATAATATGAATGCCTATATCTTTTAACAACAATAGTCAAGTCTTCCAATGGACTTTTTAGTTAAACCCAATAGATAGCTTTATTTTCTCTTTGTTTACTCAAATATTGAATGCTTATGTCTTATAAATTTTGTAGGTAAGTATTCTAATGACTTGCTTATGACACCCCATAGAATATATTATGTTTAGTACCTTGGACACTGTAGCTTATTCACTTAAATCTCTGATAAATTGTGCGTCTGGGATGCACAGGCTGGTTAGCACAGTTAGTAAGGTGTTGGGTTTGCACTATCAAATTAAGACTGTCATTGGTTCAGATCCCATGTTATCATATTTTTATTTTACTAGTGTGGTTTGTGGCTCTACAATATGAATGCCTATGTCTTTTAACAACAATAGTCAAGACTTCCAATGGACTTTTTAGTGAAACCCAATAGATAGCTTTATTTTCTCTTTGTTTACTCAAATATTGAAAGCATATGTCTTATAAATTTAGTAGGAATGTATTCTAATGACTTGCTTATGACACCACATAGAATATATTATATTTAGTACCTTGGACACTGTAGCTTATTCACTTAAATCTCTGATAAATTGGGTGTTTGGTATGTACAGTCTGGTTAGCACAGTTAGTAATGTTTTGGGTTTGCACTATCAAATTAAGACTGTCGTTGGTTCGAATTCCATGTTATCATGTTTTTATTTTACTAGTGTGGTTTGTGGCTCTATAATATGAATGCCTATGTCTTTTAACAACATTAGTCAAGTCTTCCAATGGACTTTTTAGTGAAACCCAATAGAAAGCTTTATTTTCTCTTTGTTTACTCAAATATTGAAAGCATATGTCTTATAACTTTAGTTGGAAAGTATTCTAATGACTTGCTTATGACACCCCATAGAATATATTATGTTTAGAACCTTGGACACTGTAGCTTATTCACTTAAATCTCTGATAAATTGCGTGTCTGGTATGCATAGTCTGGTTAGCACAGTTAGTAAGGTGTTGGGTTTGCACTATCAAATTAAGACTGTCATTGTTTCGAATCCCATGTTATCATGTTTTTATTTTACTAGTGTGGTTTGTGGCTCTATAATATGAATGCCTATGTCTTATAACAACAATAGTCAAGTCTTCCAATGGACTTTTTAGTGAAACCCAATAGATAGCTTTATTTTCTCTTTGTTTACTCAGATATTGAATGCTTATGTCTTATAAATTTAGTTGGAAAGTATTCTAATGACTTGCTTATGACACCCCATTGAATATATTATGTTTAGTTCCTTGGACACTGTAGCTTATTCACTTAAATCTCTGATAAATTGCGTGTCTGGTATGCACAGTCTGGTTAGCACAGTTAGTAAGGTGTTGTGTTTGCTCAATCAAATTAGGACTGTCATTGGTACAAATCCCATGTTATCATGTTTTTATTTTACTAGTGTGGTTTGTGGCTCTACAATATAAATGCCTATGTATTTTAACGACAATAGTCAAGTCTCCCAATGGACTTTTTAGTGAAACCAAATAGATAGCTTTATTTTCTCTTTGTTTACTCAAATATTGAATGCTTATGTCTTGTAAATTTAGTAGGAAAGTATTCTTATGACTTGCTTATGACACCCCATAGAATATATTATGTTTAGTACCTTGGACACTGTCGCTTATTCACTTAAATCTCTGATAAATTGTGTGTCTGCTATGCACAGACTGGATAGCACAGTTAGTAAGGTGTTGGGTTTGCACTATCAAATTAAGACTGTCATTGGTTCGAATTCCATGTTATCATGTTTTTATTTTACTAGTGTGGTTTGTTGCTCTATAATATGAATGCCTATGTCTTTTAACAACATTAGTCAAGTCTTCCAATGGACTTTTTAGTGAAACCCAATAGATAGCTTTATTTCCTCTTTGTTTACTCAAATATTGAAAGCATATGTCTTATAAATTTAGTAGGAATGTATTCTAATGACTTGCTTATGACACCCCATAGAATATATTATATTTAGTACCTTGGACACTGTAGCTTATTCACTTAAATCTCTGATAAATTGTGTGTTTGGTATGCACCGTCTGGTTAGCACAGTTAGTAAGGTGTTGGGTTTGCACTATCAAATTAAGACTGTCATTGGTTTGAATCCCATGTAAGCATGTTTTTATTTTACTAGTGTGGTTTGTGGCTATATAATATGAATGCCTATGTCTTTTAACAACAATAGTCAAGTCTTCCAATGGACTTTTTTAGTGAAACTCAATAGATAGCTTTATTTTCTCTTTGTTTACTCAAATATTGAAAGCATATGTCTTATAACTTTAGTAGGAAAATATTCTAATGACTTGCTTATGACACCCCATAGAATATATTATGTTTAGTAACTTGGACACTGTAGCTTATTCACTTAAATATCTGATAAATTGTGTGTCTGGTATGCACAGGCTGGTTAGCACAGTTAGTAAAGTGTTGGGTTTGCACTATCAAATTAAGACTGTCGTTGGTTTGAATCCCATGTTATAATGTTTCTATGTTACTAGTGTGGTTTGTGGCTCTATAATATGAATGCCTATATCTTTTAACAACAATAGTCAAGTCTTCCAATGGACTTTTTAGTTAAACCCAATAGATAGCTTTATTTTCTCTTTGTTTACTCAAATATTGAATGCTTATGTCTTATAAATTTTGTAGGTAAGTATTCTAATGACTTGCTTATGACACCCCATAGAATATATTATGTTTAGTACCTTGGACACTGTAGCTTATTCACTTAAATCTCTGATAAATTGTGCGTCTGGGATGCACAGGCTGGTTAGCACAGTTAGTAAGGTGTTGGGTTTGCACTATCAAATTAAGACTGTCATTGGTTCGGATCCTATGTTATCATATTTTTATTTTATTAGTGTGGTTTGTGGCTCTACAATATGAATGCCTATGCCTTTTAACAACAATAGTCAAGTCTTCCAATGGACTTTTTAGTGAAACCCAATAGATAGCTTTATTTTCTCTTTGTTTACTCAAATATTGAATGCTTATGTCTTATAAATTTAGTAGGAAAGTATTCTAATGACTTGCTTATGACACCCCATAGAATATATTATGTTTAGTACCTTGGACACTGTAGCTTATTCACTTAAATCTCTGATAAATTTTGTGTCTGGTATGCACAGCCTGGTAAGCACAGTTAGTAAGGTGTTGGGTTTGCACTATCAAATTAAGACTGTCATTGGTTCGAATTCCATGTTATCATGTTTTTATTTTACTAGTGTGGTTTGTTGCTCTATAATATGAATGCCTAAGTCTTTTAACAACATTAGTCAAGTCTTCCAATGGACTTTTTAGTGAAACCCAATAGATAGCTTTATTTCCTCTTTGTTTACTCAAATATTGAGAGCATATGTCTTATAAATTTAGTAGGAATGTATTCTAATGACTTGCTTATGACACCCCATAGAATATATTATATTTAGTACCTTGGACACTGTAGCTTATTCACTTAAATCTCTGATAAATTGTGTGTCTGGTATGCACAGGCTGGTTAGCACAGTTAGTAAAGTGTTGGGTTTGCACTATCAAATTAAGACTGTCGTTGGTTCGAATCTCATGTTATAATGTTTCTATGTTACTAGTGTGGTTTGTGGCTCTATAATATGAATGCCTATATCTTTTAACAACAATAGTCAAGTCTTCCAATGGACTTTTTAGTTAAACCCAATAGATAGCTTTATTTTCTCTTTGTTTACTCAAATATTGAATGCTTATGTCTTATAAATTTTGTAGGTAAGTATTCTAATGACTTGCTTATGACACCCCATAGAATATATTATGTTTAGTACCTTGGACACTGTAGCTTATTCACTTAAATCTCTGATAAATTGCGTGTCTGGTATGCACAGTCTGGTTAGCACAGTTAGTAAGGTGTTGGGTTTGCACTATCATATTAAGACTGTCATTGTTTTGAATTTCATGTTATCATGTTTTTATTTTACTAGTGTGGTTTGTGGCTCTATAATATGAATGCCTATGTCTTATAACAACAATAGTCAAGTCTTCCAATGGACTTTTTAGTGAAACCCAATAGATAGCTTTATTTTATCTTTGTTTACTCAGATATTGAATGCTTATGTCTTATAAATTTAGTAGGAAAGTATTCTAATGACTTGCTTATGACACCCCATTGAATATATTATGTTTAGTTCCTTGGACACTGTAGCTTATTCACTTAAATCTCTGATAAATTGTGTGTCTGGTATGCATGGTCTGGTTAGCACAGTTAGTAAGGTGTTGGGTTTGCACTATCAAATTAAGACTGTCGTTGGTTCGAATCCCATGTTATCATGTTTCTATTTTACTAGTGTGGTTTGTGGCTCTCTAAATATGAATGCATATATCTTTTAACAACAATAGTCAAGTCTTCCAATGGACTTTTTAGTGAAACCCAATAGATAGCTTTATTTTCTCTTTGTTTACTCAAATATTGAATGCTTATGTCTTATAAATTTTGTAGGTAAGTATTCTAATGACTTGCTTATGACACCCCATAGAATATATTATGTTTAGTACCTTGGACACTGTAGCTTATTCACTCAAAATTCTGATAAATTGCTTGTCTGGTATGCACAGTCTGGTTAGCACAGTTAGTAAGGTGTTGTGTTTGCACAATCAAATTAGGACTGTCATTGGTACAAATCCCATGTGATCATGTTTTTATTTTACTAGTGTGGTTTGTGGCTCTACAATATGAATGCCTATGTATTTTAACAACAATAGTCAAGTCTCCCAATGGACTTTTTAGTGAAACCCAATAGATAGCTTTATTTTCTCTTTGTTTACTCAAATATTGAATGCTTATGTCTTATTAACTTAGTAGGAAAGTATTCTAATGACTTGCTTATGACACCCCATAGAATATATTATGTTAAGTTCCTTGGACACTGTAGCTTATTCACTTAAATCTCTGATAAATTTTGTGTCTGGTATGCACAGTCTGGTTAGCACAGTTAGTAAGGTGTTGGGTTTGTACTATCAAATTAGGACTGTCATTGGTTTGAATCCCATGTAAGCATGTTTTTATTTTACTAGTGTGGTTTGTGGCTCTATAATATGAATGCCTATGTCTTTTAACAACAATAGTCAAGTCTTCCAATGGACTTTTTAGTGAAACCCAATAGATAGCTTTATTTTCTCTTTGTTTACTCAAATATTGAATGGTTATGTCTTATAAATTTAGTAGGAAAGTATTCTAATGACTTGCTTATGACACCCCATAGAATATATTATGTTTAGTACCTTGGACACTGTAGCTTATTCACTTAAATCTCTGATAAATTGTGCGTCTGGGATGCACAGGCTGGTTTGCACAGTTAGTAAGGTGTTGGGTTTGCACTATCAAATTAAGACTGTCATTGGTTCAGATCCCATGTTATCATATTTTTATTTTACTAGTGTGGTTTGTGGCTCTACAATATGAATGCCTATGTCTTTTAACAACAATAGTCAAGACTTCCAATGGACTTTTTAGTGAAACCCAATAGATAGCTTTATTTTCTCTTTGTTTACTCAAATATTGAAAGCATATGTCTTATAAATTTAGTAGGAATGTATTCTAATGACTTGCTTATGACACCACATAGAATATATTATATTTAGTACCTTGGACACTGTAGCTTATTCACTTAAATCTCTGATAAATTGGGTGTTTGGTATGTACAGTCTGGTTAGCACAGTTAGTAATGTTTTGGGTTTGCACTATCAAATTAAGACTGTCGTTGGTTCGAATTCCATGTTATCATGTTTTTATTTTACTAGTGTGGTTTGTGGCTCTATAATATGAATGCCTATGTCTTTTAACAACATTAGTCAAGTCTTCCAATGGACTTTTTAGTGAAACCCAATAGAAAGCTTTATTTTCTCTTTGTTTACTCAAATATTGAAAGCATATGTCTTATAACTTTAGTTGGAAAGTATTCTAATGACTTGCTTATGACACCCCATAGAATATATTATGTTTAGCACCTTGGACACTGTAGCTTATTCACTTAAATCTCTGATAAATTGCGTGTCTGGTATGCATAGTCTGGTTAGCACAGTTAGTAAGGTGTTGGGTTTGCACTATCAAATTAAGACTGTCATTGTTTCGAATCCCATGTTATCATGTTTTTATTTTACTAGTGTGGTTTGTGGCTCTATAATATGAATGCCTATGTCTTATAACAACAATAGTCAAGTCTTCCAATGGACTTTTTAGTGAAACCCAATAGATAGCTTTATTTTCTCTTTGTTTACTCAGATATTGAATGCTTATGTCTTATAAATTTAGTTGGAAAGTATTCTAATGACTTGCTTATGACACCCCATTGAATATATTATGTTTAGTTCCTTGGACACTGTAGCTTATTCACTTAAATCTCTGATAAATTGCGTGTCTGGTATGCACAGTCTGGTTAGCACAGTTAGTAAGGTGTTGTGTTTGCTCAATCAAATTAGGACTGTCATTGGTACAAATCCCATGTTATCATGTTTTTATTTTACTAGTGTGGTTTGTGGCTCTACAATATAAATGCCTATGTATTTTAACGACAATAGTCAAGTCTCCCAATGGACTTTTTAGTGAAACCAAATAGATAGCTTTATTTTCTCTTTGTTTACTCAAATATTGAATGCTTATGTCTTGTAAATTTAGTAGGAAAGTATTCTTATGACTTGCTTATGACACCCCATAGAATATATTATGTTTAGTACCTTGGACACTGTCGCTTATTCACTTAAATCTCTGATAAATTGTGTGTCTGCTATGCACAGACTGGATAGCACAGTTAGTAAGGTGTTGGGTTTGCACTATCAAATTAAGACTGTCATTGGTTCGAATTCCATGTTATCATGTTTTTATTTTACTAGTGTGGTTTGTTGCTCTATAATATGAATGCCTATGTCTTTTAACAACATTAGTCAAGTCTTCCAATGGACTTTTTAGTGAAACCCAATAGATAGCTTTATTTCCTCTTTGTTTACTCAAATATTGAAAGCATATGTCTTATAAATTTAGTAGGAATGTATTCTAATGACTTGCTTATGACACCCCATAGAATATATTATATTTAGTACCTTGGACACTGTAGCTTATTCACTTAAATCTCTGATAAATTGTGTGTTTGGTATGCACCGTCTGGTTAGCACAGTTAGTAAGGTGTTGGGTTTGCACTATCAAATTAAGACTGTAATTGGTTTGAATCCCATGTAAGCATGTTTTTATTTTACTAGTGTGGTTTGTGGCTATATAATATGAATGCCTATGTCTTTTAACAACAATAGTCAAGTCTTCCAATGGACTTTTTTAGTGAAACTCAATAGATAGCTTTATTTTCTCTTTGTTTACTCAAATATTGAAAGCATATGTCTTATAACTTTAGTAGGAAAATATTCTAATGACTTGCTTATGACACCCCATAGAATATATTATGTTTAGTAACTTGGACACTGTAGCTTATTCACTTAAATATCTGATAAATTGTGTGTCTGGTATGCACAGGCTGGTTAGCACAGTTAGTAAAGTGTTGGGTTTGCACTATCAAATTAAGACTGTCGTTGGTTTGAATCCCATGTTATAATGTTTCTATGTTACTAGTGTGGTTTGTGGCTCTATAATATGAATGCCTATATCTTTTAACAACAATAGTCAAGTCTTCCAATGGACTTTTTAGTTAAACCCAATAGATAGCTTTATTTTCTCTTTGTTTACTCAAATATTGAATGCTTATGTCTTATAAATTTTGTAGGTAAGTATTCTAATGACTTGCTTATGACACCCCATAGAATATATTATGTTTAGTACCTTGGACACTGTAGCTTATTCACTTAAATCTCTGATAAATTGTGCGTCTGGGATGCACAGGCTGGTTAGCACAGTTAGTAAGGTGTTGGGTTTGCACTATCAAATTAAGACTGTCATTGGTTCGGATCCCATGTTATCATATTTTTATTTTATTAGTGTGGTTTGTGGCTCTACAATATGAATGCCTATGCCTTTTAACAACAATAGTCAAGTCTTCCAATGGACTTTTTAGTGAAACCCAATAGATAGCTTTATTTTCTCTTTGTTTACTCAAATATTGAATGCTTATGTCTTATAAATTTAGTAGGAAAGTATTCTAATGACTTGCTTATGACACCCCATAGAATATATTATGTTTAGTACCTTGGACACTGTAGCTTATTCACTTAAATCTCTGATAAATTTTGTGTCTGGTATGCACAGCCTGGTAAGCACAGTTAGTAAGGTGTTGGGTTTGCACTATCAAATTAAGACTGTCATTGGTTCGAATTCCATGTTATCATGTTTTTATTTTACTAGTGTGGTTTGTTGCTCTATAATATGAATGCCTAAGTCTTTTAACAACATTAGTCAAGTCTTCCAATGGACTTTTTAGTGAAACCCAATAGATAGCTTTATTTCCTCTTTGTTTACTCAAATATTGAGAGCATATGTCTTATAAATTTAGTAGGAATGTATTCTAATGACTTGCTTATGACACCCCATAGAATATATTATATTTAGTACCTTGGACACTGTAGCTTATTCACTTAAATCTCTGATAAATTGTGTGTCTGGTATGCACAGGCTGGTTAGCACAGTTAGTAAAGTGTTGGGTTTGCACTATCAAATTAAGACTGTCGTTGGTTCGAATCTCATGTTATAATGTTTCTATGTTACTAGTGTGGTTTGTGGCTCTATAATATGAATGCCTATATCTTTTAACAACAATAGTCAAGTCTTCCAATGGACTTTTTAGTTAAACCCAATAGATAGCTTTATTTTCTCTTTGTTTACTCAAATATTGAATGCTTATGTCTTATAAATTTTGTAGGTAAGTATTCTAATGACTTGCTTATGACACCCCATAGAATATATTATGTTTAGTACCTTGGACACTGTAGCTTATTCACTTAAATCTCTGATAAATTGCGTGTCTGGTATGCACAGTCTGGTTAGCACAGTTAGTAAGGTGTTGGGTTTGCACTATCATATTAAGACTGTCATTGTTTCGAATTTCATGTTATCATGTTTTTATTTTACTAGTGTGGTTTGTGGCTCTATAATATGAATGCCTATGTCTTATAACAACAATAGTCAAGTCTTCCAATGGACTTTTTAGTGAAACCCAATAGATAGCTTTATTTTATCTTTGTTTACTCAGATATTGAATGCTTATGTCTTATAAATTTAGTAGGAAAGTATTCTAATGACTTGCTTATGACACCCCATTGAATATATTATGTTTAGTTCCTTGGACACTGTAGCTTATTCACTTAAATCTCTGATAAATTGTGTGTCTGGTATGCATGGTCTGGTTAGCACAGTTAGTAAGGTGTTGGGTTTGCACTATCAAATTAAGACTGTCGTTGGTTCGAATCCCATGTTATCATGTTTCTATTTTACTAGTGTGGTTTGTGGCTCTCTAAATATGAATGCATATATCTTTTAACAACAATAGTCAAGTCTTCCAATGGACTTTTTAGTGAAACCCAATAGATAGCTTTATTTTCTCTTTGTTTACTCAAATGTTGAATGCTTATGTCTTATAAATTTTGTAGGTAAGTATTCTAATGACTTGCTTATGACACCCCATAGAATATATTATGTTTAGTACCTTGGACACTGTAGCTTATTCACTCAAAATTCTGATAAATTGCTTGTCTGGTATGCACAGTCTGGTTAGCACAGTTAGTAAGGTGTTGTGTTTGCACAATCAAATTAGGACTGTCATTGGTACAAATCCCATGTGATCATGTTTTTATTTTACTAGTGTGGTTTGTGGCTCTACAATATGAATGCCTATGTATTTTAACAACAATAGTCAAGTCTCCCAATGGACTTTTTAGTGAAACCCAATAGATAGCTTTATTTTCTCTTTGTTTACTCAAATATTGAATGCTTATGTCTTATTAACTTAGTAGGAAAGTATTCTAATGACTTGCTTATGACACCCCATAGAATATATTATGTTAAGTTCCTTGGACACTGTAGCTTATTCACTTAAATCTCTGATAAATTTTGTGTCTGGTATGCACAGTCTGGTTAGCACAGTTAGTAAGGTGTTGGGTTTGTACTATCAAATTAGGACTGTCATTGGTTTGAATCCCATGTAAGCATGTTTTTATTTTACTAGTGTGGTTTGTGGCTCTATAATATGAATGCCTATGTCTTTTAACAACAATAGTCAAGTCTTCCAATGGACTTTTTAGTGAAACCCAATAGATAGCTTTATTTTCTCTTTGTTTACTCAAATATTGAATGGTTATGTCTTATAAATTTAGTAGGAAAGTATTCTAATGACTTGCTTATGACACCCCATAGAATATATTATGTTTAGTACCTTGGACACTGTAGCTTATTCACTTAAATCTCTGATAAATTTGGTGTCTGGTATGTACAGTCTGGTTAGCACAGTTAGTAAGGTGTTGGGTTTGCACTATCAAATTAAGACTGACATTGGTTCGAATTCCATGTTATCATGTTTTTATTTTACTAGTGTGGTTTGTTGCTCTATAATATGAATGCCTATGTCTTTTAACAACATTAGTCAAGTCTTCCAATGGACTTTTTAGTGAAACCCAATAGATAGCTTTATTTCCTCTTTGTTTACTCAAATATTGAAAGCATATGTCTTATAAATTTAGTAGGAAAGTATTCTAATGACTTGCTTATGACACCCCATAGAATATATTATGTTTAGTAACTTGGACACTGTAGCTTATTCACTTAAATATCTGATAAATTGTGTGTATGGTATGCACAGGCTGGTTAGCACAGTTAGTAAAGTGTTGGGTTTGCTCTATCAAATTAAGACTGTCGTTGGTTCGAATCTCATGTTATAATGTTTCTATGTTACTAGTGTGGTTTGTGGCTCTATAATATGAATGCCTGTATCTTTTAACAACAATAGTCAAGTCTTCCAATGGACTTTTTAGTTAAACCCAATAGATAGCTTTATTTTCTCTTTGTTTACTCAAATATTGAATGCTTATGTCTTATAAATTTTGTAGGTAAGTATACTAATGACTTGCTTATGACACCCCATAGAATATATTATGTTTAGTACCTTGGACACTGTAGCTTACTCACTTAAATCTCTGATAAATTTTGCGTCTGGTATGTACAGTCTGGTTAGCACAGTTAGTAAGGTGTTGGGTTTGCACTATCAAATTAAGACTGTCATTGGTTCGAATTCCATGTTATCATGTTTTTATTTTACTAGTGTGGTTTGTTGCTCTATAATATGAATGCCTATGTCTTTTAACAACATTAGTCAAGTCTTCCAATGGACTTTTTAGTGAAACCCAATAGATAGCTTTATTTCCTCTTTGTTTACTCAAATATTGAAAGCATATGTCTTTTAAATTTAGTAGGAAAGTATTCTAATGACTTGTTTATGACACCCCATAGAATATATTATGTTTAGTAACTTGGACACTGTAGCTTATTCACTTAAATATCTGATAAATTGCGTGTCTGGTATGTACAGGCTTGTTAGCACAGTTAGTAAAGTGTTGGGTTTGCACTATCAAATTAAGACTGTCGTTGGTTCGAATCTCATTTTATAATGTTTCTATGTTACTAGTGTGGTTTGTGGCTCTATAATATGAATGCCTGTATCTTTTAACAACAATAGTCAAGTCTTCCAATGGACTTTTTAGTTAAACCCAATAGATAGCTTTATTTTCTCTTTGTTTACTCAAATATTGAATGCTTATGTCTTATAAATTTTGTAGGTAAGTATACTAATGACTTGCTTATGACACCCCATAGAATATATTATGTTTAGTACCTTGGACACTGTAGCTTATTCACTTAAATCTCTGATAAATTGCGTGTCTGCTATGCACAGTCTGGTTAGCACAGTTAGTAAGGTGTTGGGTTTGCACTATCAAATTAGGACTGTCATTGGTTCGAATCCCATGTTATCATTTTATATTTTACTAGTGTGGTTTGTGGCTCTATAATATGAATGCCTTTGTCTTTTAACAACAATAGTCAAGTCTTCCAATGGACTTTTTAGTGAAACCCAATAGATAGCTTTATTTTCTCTTTGTTTACTCAAATATTGAATGCTTATGTCTTATAAATTTAGTAGGAAAGTATTCTAATGACTTGCTTATGACACCCCATAGAATATATTATGTTTAGTACCTTGGACACTGTAGCTTATTCACTTAAATCTCTGATAAATTGCGTGTCTGGTATGCACAGTCTGGTTAGCACAGTTAGTAAGGTGTTGGGTTTGCACTATCAAATTAAGACTGTCATTGGTTTGAATCCCATGTTATCATGTTTTTATTTTACTAGTGTGGTTTGTGGCTCTATAATATGAATGCCTATGTCTTTTAACAACAATAGTCAAGTCTTCCAATGGACTTTTTAGTGAAACCCAATAGATAGCTTTATGTTCTCTTTGTTTACTCAGATATTGAATGCTTATGTCTTATAAATTTAGTAGGAAAGTATTCTAATGACTTGCTTATGACACCCCATTGAATATATTATGTTTAGTTCCTTGGACACTGTAGCTTATTCACTTAAATCTCTGATAAATTGTGTGTCTGGTATGCATGGTCTGGTTAGCACAGTTAGTAAGGTGTTGGGTTTGCACTATCAAATTAAGACTGTCGTTGGTTCGAATCCCATGTTATCATGTTTCTATTTTACTAGTGTGGTTTGTGGCTCTCTAAATATGAATGCCTATATCTTTTAACAACAATAGTCAAGTCTTCCAATGGACTTTTTAGTGAAACCCAATAGATAGCTTTATTTTCTCTTTGTTTACTCAAATATTGAATGCTTATGTCTTATAAATTTTGTAGGTAAGTATTCTAATGACTTGCTTATGACACCCCATAGAATATATTATGTTTAGTACCTTGGACACTGTAGCTTATTCACTCAAATCTCTGATAAATTGCGTGTCTGGTATGCACAGTCTGGTTAGCACAGTTAGTAAGGTGTTGTGTTTGCACAATCAAATTAGGACTGTCATTGGTACAAATCCCATGTAATCATGTTTTTATTTTACTAGTGTGGTTTGTGGCTCTACAATATGAATGCCTATGTATTTTAACAACAATAGTCAAGTCTCCCAATGGACTTTTTAGTGAAACCCAATAGATAGCTTTATTTTCTCTTTGTTTACTCAAATATTGAATGCTTATGTCTTATAAATTTAGTAGGAAAGTATTCTAATGACTTGCTTATGACACCCCATAGAATATATTATGTTAAGTACCTTGGACACTGTAGCTTATTCACTTAAATCTCTGATAAATTTTGTGTCTGGTATGTACAGTCTGGTTAGCACAGTTAGTAAGGTGTTGGGTTTGCACTATCAAATTAAGACTGTCATTGGTTCGAATTCCATGTTATCATGTTTTTATTTTACTAGTGTGGTTTGTTGCTCTATAATATGAATGCCTATGTCTTTTAACAACATTAGTCAAGTCTTCCAATGGACTTTTTAGTGAAACCCAATAGATAGCTTTATTTCCTCTTTGTTTACTCAAATATTGAAAGCATATGTCTTATAAATTTAGTAGGAAAGTATTCTAATGACTTGCTTATGACACCCCATAGAATATATTATGTTTAGTAACTTGGACACTGTAGCTTATTCACTTAAATATCTGATAAATTGCGTGTCTGGTATGCACAGGCTTGTTAGCACAGTTAGTAAAGTGTTGGGTTTGCACTATCAAATTAAGACTGTCGTTGGTTCGAATCTCATGTTATAATGTTTCTATGTTACTAGTGTGGTTTGTGGCTCTATAATATGAATGTCTGTATCTTTTAACAACAATAGTCAAGTCTTCCAATGGACTTTTTAGTTAAACCCAATAGATAGCTTTATTTTCTCTTTGTTTACTCAAATATTGAATGCTTATGTCTTATAAATTTTGTAGGTAAGTATACTAATGACTTGCTTATGACACCCCATAGAATATATTATGTTTAGTACCTTGGACACTGTAGCTTATTCACTTAAATCTCTGATAAATTGCGTGTCTGGTATGCACAGTCTGGTTAGCACAGTTAGTAAGGTGTTGGGTTTGCACTATCAAATTAAGACTGTCATTGGTTTGAATCCCATGTTATCATGTTTTTATTTTACTAGTGTGGTTTGTGGCTCTATAATATGAATGCCTATGTCTTTTAACAACAATAGTCAAGTCTTCCAATGGACTTTTTAGTGAAACCCAATAGATAGCTTTATGTTCTCTTTGTTTACTCAGATATTGAATGCTTATGTCTTATAAATTTAGTAGGAAAGTATTCTAATGACTTGCTTATGACACCCCATTGAATATATTATGTTTAGTTCCTTGGACACTGTAGCTTATTCACTTAAATCTCTTATAAATTGTGTGTCTGGTATGCATGGTCTGGTTAGCACAGTTAGTAAATTGTTGGGTTTGCACTATCAAATTAAGACTATCGTTGGTTTGAATATCATGTTTCTATTTTACTAGTGTGGTTTGTGGCTCTATAATATGAATGCCTATATCTTTTAACAACAATAGTCAAGTCTTCCAATGGACTTTTTAGTGAAACCCAATAGATAGCTTTATTTTCTCTTTGTTTACTCAAATATTGAATGCTTATGTCTTATAAATTTTGTAGGTAAGTATTCTAATGACTTGCTTATGACACCCCATAGAATATATTATGTTTAGTACCTTGGACACTGTAGCTTATTCACTTAAATCTCTGATAAATTGTGCGTCTGGTATGCACAGTCTGGTTAGCACAGTTAGTAAGGTGTTGGATTTGCACTAACAAATTAAGACTGTCATTGGTTCGAATTCCATGTTATCATGTTTTTATTTTACTAGTGTTGTTTGTGGCTCTACAATATGAATGCCTATGTCTTTTAACAACAATAGTCAAGTCTTCCAATGGACTTTTTAGTGACACCCAATAGATAGCTTTATTTTCTCTTTGTTTACTCAAATATTGAATGCTTATGTCTTATAAATTTAGTAGGAAAGTATTCTAATGACTTGCTTATGACACCCCATAGAATATATTATGTTTAGTACCTTGGACACTGTAGCTTATTCACTTAAATCTCTGATAAATTGTGTGTCTGGTATGCACAGTCTAGTTAGCACAGTTAGTAAGGTGTTGGGTTTGCACTAACAAATTAAGACTGTCATTGATTCGAATTCCATGTTGTCATGTTTTTATTTTACTAGTGTGGTTTGTTGCTCTATAATATGAATGCCTATGTCTTTTAACAACATTAGTCAAGTCTTCCAATGGACTTTTTAGTGAAACCCAATAGATAGCTTTATTTTCTCTTTGTTTACTCAAATATTGAATGCTTATGTCTTATAAATTTTGTAGGTAAGTATACTAATGACTTGCTTATGACACCCCATAGAATATATTATGTTTAGTACCTTGGACACTGTAGCTTATTCACTTAAATCTCTGATAAATTGCATGTCTGGTATGCACAGTCTGGTTAGCACAGTTAGTAAGGTGTTGGGTATGCACTATCAAATTAGGACTGTCATTGGTTCGAATTCCATGTTATCATGTTTTTATTTTACTAGTGTGGTTTGTAGCTCTACAATATGAATGCCTATGTCTTTTAACAACAATAGTCAAGTCTTCCAATGGACTTTTTAGTGAAACCCAATATATAGCTTTATTTTCTCTTTGTTTACTCAAATATTGAATGCTTATGTCTTATAAATTTAGTAGGAAAGTATTCTAATGACTTGCTTATGACACCCCATTGAATATATTATGTTTAGTTCCTTGGACACTGTTGCTTATTCACTTAAATCTCTGATAAATTGTGTGTCTGGTATGCATGGTCTGGTTAGCACAGTTAGTAAGGTGTTGGGTTTGCACTATCAAATTAAGACTGTCGTTGGCTTGAATCCCATGTTATCATGTTTCTATTTTACTATTGTGGTTTGTGGCTCTCTAAATGTGAATGCCTATATCTTTTAACAACAATAGTCAAGTCTTCCAATGAACTTTTTAGTGAAACCCAATAGATAGCTTTATTTTCTCTTTGTTTACTCAAATATTGAATGCTTATGTCTTATAAATTTTGTAGGTAAGTATTCTAATGACTTGCTTATGACACCCCATAGAATATATTATGTTTAGTACCTTGGACACTGTAGCTTATTCACTCAAATCTCTGATAAATTGCGTGTCTGGTATGCACAGTCTGGTTAGCACAGTTAGTAAGGTTTTGTGTTTGCACAATCAAATTAGGACTGTCATTGGTACAAATCCCATGTTATCATGTTTTTATTTTACTAGGGTAGTTTGTGGCTCTACAATATGAATGCCTATGTCTTTTAACAATAGTAGTCAAGTCTTCCAATGGACTTTTTAGTGAAACCCAATAGATAGCTTTATTTCCTCTTTGTTTACTCAAATATTAAAAGCATATGTCTTATAAATTTAGTAGGAATGTATTCTAATGACTTGCTTATGACACCCCATAGAATATATTATGTTTAGTACATTGGACACTGTAGCTTATTCACTTAAATCTCTGATAAATTGTGTCTGGTATGCACAGTCTGGTTAGTACAGTTAGTAAGGTGTTGGGTTTGTACTATCAAATTAAGACTGTCATTGGTTTGAATTCCATGTAAGCATGTTTTTATTTTACTAGTGTGGTTTGTGGCTCTATAATATGAATGCCTATGTCTTTTAACAACAATAGTCAAGTCTTCCAATGGACTTTTTAGTGAAACCCAATAGATAGCTTTATTTTCTCTTTGTTTACTCAAATATTGAATGCTTATGTCTTATAAATTTAGTAGGAAAGTATTCTAATGACTTGCTTATGACACCCCATAGAATATATTATGTTTAGTACCTTGGACACTGTAGCTTATTCACTTAAATTTCTGATACATTCTGTGTTTGGTATGCACAGTCTGGTTAGCACAGTTAGTAAGGTGGTGGGTTTGCACTATCAAATTAAGACTGTCATTGTTTCGAATCCCATGTTATCATGTTTTTATTTTACTAGTGTGGTTTGTGGCTCTATAATATGAATGCCTATGTCTTTTAACAACAATAGTCAAGTCTTCCAATGGACTTTTTAGTGAAACCCAATAGATAGCTTTATTTTCTCTTTGTTTACTCAAATATTGAATGCTTATGTCTTATAAATTTAGTAGGAAAGTATTCTAATGACTTGCTTATGACACCCCATAGAATATATTATGTTTAGTACCTTGGACACTGTAGCTTATTCACTTAAATCTCTGATAAATTTGGTGTCTGGTATGTACAGTCTGGTTAGCACAGTTAGTAAGGTGTTGGGTTTGCACTATGAAATTAAGACTGTCATTGGTTCGAATTCCATGTTATCATGTTTTTATTTTACTAGTGTGGTTTGTTGCTCTATAATATGAATGCCTATGTCTTTTAACAACATTAGTCAAGTCTTCCAATGGACTTTTTAGTGAAACCCAATAGATAGCTTTATTTCCTCTTTGTTTACTCAAATATTGAAAGCATATGTCTTATAAATTTAGTAGGAAAGTATTCTAATGACTTGCTTATGACACCCCATAGAATATATTATGTTTAGTAACTTGGACACTGTAGCTTATTCACTTAAATATCTGATAAATTGTGTGTTTGGTATGCACAGGCTGGTTAGCACAGTTAGTAAAGTGTTGGGTTTGCTCTATCAAATTAAGACTGTCGTTGGTTCGAATCTCATGTTATAATGTTTCTATGTTACTAGTGTGGTTTGTGGCTCTATAATATGAATGCCTGTATCTTTTAACAACAATAGTCAAGTCTTCCAATGGACTTTTTAGTTAAACCCAATAGATAGCTTTATTTTCTCTTTGTTTACTCAAATATTGAATGCTTATGTCTTATAAATTTTGTAGGTAAGTATACTAATGACTTGCTTATGACACCCCATAGAATATATTATGTTTAGTACCTTGGACACTGTAGCTTATTCACTTAAATCTCTGATAAATTGCGTGTCTGGTATGCACAGTCTGGTTAGCACAGTTAGTAAGGTGTTGGGTTTGCACTATCAAATTAGGACTGTCATTGGTTCGAATCCCATGTTATCATTTTATATTTTACTAGTGTGGTTTGTGGCTCTATAATATGAATGCCTTTGTCTTTTAACAACAATAGTCAAGTCTTCCAATGGACTTTTTAGTGAAACCCAATAGATAGCTTTATGTTCTCTTTGTTTACTCAGATATTGAATGCTTATGTCTTATAAATTTAGTAGGAAAGTATTCTAATGACTTGCTTATGACACCCCATTGAATATATTATGTTTAGTTCCTTGGACACTGTAGCTTATTCACTTAAATCTCTGATAAATTGTGTGTCTGGTATGCATGGTCTGGTTAGCACAGTTAGTAAGGTGTTGGGTTTGCACTATCAAATTAAGACTGTCGTTGGTTCGAATCCCATGTTATCATGTTTCTATTTTACTAGTGTGGTTTGTGGCTCTCTAAATATGAATGCCTATATCTTTTAACAACAATAGTCAAGTCTTCCAATGGACTTTTTAGTGAAACCCAATAGATAGCTTTATTTTCTCTTTGTTTACTCAAATATTGAATGCTTATGTCTTATAAATTTTGTAGGTAAGTATTCTAATGACTTGCTTATGACACCCCATAGAATATATTATGTTTAGTACCTTGGACACTGTAGCTTATTCACTCAAATCTCTGATAAATTGCGTGTCTGGTATGCACAGTCTGGTTAGCACAGTTAGTAAGGTGTTGTGTTTGCACAATCAAATTAGGACTGTCATTGGTACAAATCCCATGTAATCATGTTTTTATTTTACTAGTGTGGTTTGTGGCTCTACAATATGAATGCCTATGTATTTTAACAACAATAGTCAAGTCTCCCAATGGACTTTTTAGTGAAACCCAATAGATAGCTTTATGTTCTCTTTGTTTACTCAGATATTGAATGCTTATGTCTTATAAATTTAGTAGGAAAGAATTCTAATGACTTGCTTATGACACCCCATTGAATATATTATGTTTAGTTCCTTGGACACTGTAGCTTATTCACTTAAATCTCTGATAAATTGTGTGTCTGGTATGCATGGTCTGGTTAGCACAGTTAGTAAGGTGTTGGGTTTGCACTATCAAATTAAGACTATCGTTGGTTTGAATATCATGTTTCTTTTTTACTAGTGTGGTTTGTGGCTCTATAATATGAATGCGTATGTCTTTTAACAACATTAGTCAAGTCTTCCAATGGACTTTTTAGTGAAACCCAATAGATAGCTTTTTTTCCTCTTTGTTTACTCAAATATTGAAAGCATATGTCTTATAAATTTAGTAGGAAAGTATTCTAATGACTTGCTTATGACACCCCATAGAATATATTATGTTTAGTAACTTGGACACTGTAGCTTATTCACTTAAATATCTGATAAATTGTGTGTCTGGTATGCACAGGCTGGTTAGCACAGTTAGTAAAGTGTTGGGTTTGCTCTATCAAATTAAGACTGTCGTTGGTTCGAATCTCATGTTATAATGTTTCTATGTTACTAGTGTGGTTTGTGGCTCTATAATATGAATGTCTGCATCTTTTAACAACAATAGTCAATTCTTCCAATGGACTTTTTAGTTAAACCCAATAGATAGCTTTATTTTCTCTTTGTTTACTCAAATATTGAATGCTTATGTGTTATAAATTTTGTAGGTAAGTTTACTAATGACTTGCTTATGACACCCCATAGAATATATTATGTTTAGTACCTTGGACACTGTAGCTTATTCACTTAAATCTCTGATAAATTGCGTGTCTGGTATGCACAGTCAGGTTAGCACAGTTAGTAAGGTGTTGGGTTTGCACTATCAAATTAGGACTGTCATTGGTTCGAATCCCATGTTATCATTTTATATTTTACTAGTGTGGTTTGTGGCTCTATAATATGAATGCCTTTGTCTTTTAACAACAATAGTCAAGTCTTCCAATGGACTTTTTAGTGAAACCCAATAGATAGCTTTATTTTCTCTTTGTTTACTCAAATATTGAATGCTTATGTCTTATAAATTTAGTAGGAAAGTATTCTAATGACTTGCTTATGACACCCCATTGAATATATTATGTTTAGTTCCTTGGACACTGTAGCTTATTCACTAAAATCTCTGATAAATTGTGTGTCTGGTATGCATGGTCTGGTTAGCACAGTTAGTAAAGTGTTGGGTTTGCACTATCAAATTAAGACTATCGTTGGTTTGAATATCATGTTTCTATTTTACTAGTGTGGTTTGTGGCTCTATAATATGAATGCCTATATCTTTTAACAACAATAGTCAAGTCTTCCAATGGACTTTTTAGTGAAACCCAATAGATAGCTTTATTTTCTCTTTGTTTACTCAAATATTGAATGCTTATGTCTTATAAATTTTGTAGGTAAGTATTCTAATGACTTGCTTATGACACCCCATAGAATATATTATGTTTAGTACCTTGGACACTGTAGCTTATTCACTTAAATCTCTGATAAATTGTGCGTCTGGTATGCACAGTCTGGTTAGCACAGTTAGTAAGGTGTTGGATTTGCACTAACAAATTAAGACTGTCATTGGTTCGAATTCCATGTTATCATGTTTTTATTTTACTAGTGTTGTTTGTGGCTCTACAATATGAATGCCTATGTCTTTTAACAACAATAGTCAAGTCTTCCAATGGACTTTTTAGTGACACCCAATAGATAGCTTTATTTTCTCTTTGTTTACTCAAATATTGAATGCTTATGTCTTATAAATTTAGTAGGAAAGTATTCTAATGACTTGCTTATGACACCCCATAGAATATATTATGTTTAGAACCTTGGACACTGTAGCTTATTCACTTAAATCTCTGATAAATTGTGTGTCTGGTATGCACAGTCTGGTTAGCACAGTTAGTAAGGTGTTGGGTTTGCACTATCAAATTAAGACTGTCATTGGTTTGAATCCCATGTTATCATGTTTTTATTTTACTAGTGTGGTTTGTGGCTCTATAATATGAATGCCTATGTCTTTTAACAACAATAGTCAAGTCTTCCAATGGACTTTTTAGTGAAACCCAATAGATAGCTTTATGTTCTCTTTGTTTACTCAGATATTGAATGCTTATGTCTTATAAATTTAGTAGGAAAGTATTCTAATGACTTGCTTATGACACCCCATTGAATATATTATGTTTAGTACCTTGGACACTGTAGCTTATTCACTTAAATCTCTGATAAATTGTGTGTCTGGTATTCATGGTCTGGTTAGCACAGTTAGTAAGGTGTTGGGTTTGCACTATCAAATTAAGACTGTCGTTGGTTCGTATCCCATGTTATCATGTTTCTATTTTACTAGTGTGGTTTGTGGCTCTCTAAATATGAATGCCTATATCTTTTAACAACAATAGTCAAGTCTTCCAATGGACTTTTTAGTGAAACCCAATAGATAGCTTTATTTTCTCTTTGTTTACTCAAATATTGAATGCTTATGTCTTATAAATTTTGTAGGTAAGTATTCTAATGACTTGCTTATGACACCCCATAGAATATATTATGTTTAGTACCTTGGACACTGTAGCTTATTCACTCAAATCTCTGATAAATTGCGTGTCTGGTATGCACAGTCTGGTTAGCACAGTTAGTAAGGTGTTGTGTTTGCACAATCAAATTAGGACTGTCATTGGTACAAATCCCATGTAATCATGTTTTTATTTTACTAGTGTGGTTTGTGGCTCTACAATATGAATGCCTATGTATTTTAACAACAATAGTCAAGTCTCCCAATGGACTTTTTAGTGAAACCCAATAGATAGCTTTATTTTCTCTTTGTTTACTCAAATATTGAATGCTTATGTCTTATAAATTTAGTAGGAAAGTATTCTAATGACTTGCTTATGACACCCCATAGAATATATTATGTTAAGTACCTTGGACACTGTAGCTTATTCACTTTAATCTCTGATAAATTTTGTGTCTGGTATGTACAGTCTGGTTAGCACAGTTAGTAAGGTGTTGGATTTGCACTATCAAATTAAGACTGTCATTGGTTCGAATTCCATGTTATCATGTTTTTATTTTACTAGTGTGGTTTGTTGCTCTATAATATGAATGCCTATGTCTTTTAACAACATTAGTCAAGTCTTCCAATGGACTTTTTAGTGAAACCCAATAGATAGCTTTATTTCCTCTTTGTTTACTCAAATATTGAAAGCATATGTCTTATAAATTTAGTAGGAAAGTATTCTAATGACTTGCTTATGACACCCCATAGAATATATTATGTTTAGTAACTTGGACACTGTAGCTTATTCACTTATATATCTGATAAATTGTGTGTCTGGTATGCACAGGCTGGTTAGCACAGATAGTAAAGTGTTGGGTTTGCTCTATCAAATTAAGACTGTCGTTGGTTCGAATCTCATGTTATAATGTTTCTATGTTACTAGTGTGGTTTGTGGCTCTATAATATGAATGCCTGTATCTTTTAACAACAATAGTCAAGTCTTCCAATGGACTTTTTAGTTAAACCCAATAGATAGCTTTATTTTCTCTTTGTTTACTCAAATATTGAATGCTTATGTCTTATAAATTTAGTAGGAAAGTATTCTAATGACTTGCTTATGACACCCCATAGAATATATTATGTTTAGAACCTTGGACACTGTAGCTTATTCACTTAAATCTCTGATAAATTGCATGTCTGGTATGCACAGTCTGGTTAGCACAGTTAGTAAGGTGTTGGGTTTGCACTATCAAATTAGGACTGTCATTGGTTCGAATACCATGTTATCATTTTATATTTTACTAGTGTGGTTTGTGGCTCTATAATATGAATGCCTTTGTCTTTTAACAACAATAGTCAAGTCTTCCAATGGACTTTTTAGTGAAACCCAATAGATAGCTTTATTTTCTCTTTGTTTACTCAAATATTGAATGCTTATGTCTTATAAATTTAGTAGGAAAGTATTCTAATGACTTGCTTATGACACCCCATAGAATATATTATGTTTAGTACCTTGGACACTGTAGCTTATTCACTTAAATCTCTGATACATTGCGTGTCTGGTATGCACAGTCTGGTTAGCACAGTTAGTAAGGTGTTGGGTTTACACTATCAAATTAAGACTGTCATTGGTTTGAATCCCATGTTATCATGTTTTTATTTTACTAGTGTGGTTTGTGGCTCTATAATATGAATGCCTATGTCTTTTAACAACAATAGTCAAGTCTTCCAATGGACTTTTTAGTGAAACCCAATAGATAGCTTTATGTTCTCTTTGTTTACTCAGATATTGAATGCTTATGTCTTATAAATTTAGTAGGAAAGTATTCTAATGACTTGCTTATGACACCCCATTGAATATATTATGTTTAGTTCCTTGGACACTGTAGCTTATTTACTTAAATCTCTGATAAATTGTGTGTCTGGTATGCATGGTCTGGTTAGCACAGTTAGTAAGGTGTTGGGTTTGCACTATCAAATTAAGACTATCGTTGGTTTGAATATCATGTTTCTATTTTACTAGTGTGGTTTGTAGCTCTATAATATGAATGCTTATATCTTTTAACAACAATAGTCAAGTCTTCCAATGGACTTTTTAGTGAAACCCAATAGATAGCTTTATTTTCTCTTTGTTTACTCAAATATTGAATGCTTATGTCTTATAAATTTTGTAGGTAAGTATTCTAATGACTTGCTTATGACACCCCATAGAATATATTATGTTTAGTACCTTGGACACTGTAGCTTATTCACTTAAATCTCTGATAAATTGTGCGTCTGGTATGCACAGTCTGGTTAGCACAGTTAGTAAGGTGTTGGGTTTGCACTAACAAATTAAGACTGTCATTGGTTCGAATTCCATGTTATCATGTTTTTATTTTACTAGTGTGGTTTGTGGCTCTACAATATGAATGCCTATGTCTTTTAACAACAATAGTCAAGTCTTCCAATGGACTTTTTAGTGAAACCCAATAGATAGCTTTATTTTCTCTTTGTTTACTCAAATATTGAATGCTTATGTCTTATAAATTTAGTAGGAAAGTATTCTAATGACTTGCTTATGACACCCCATAGAATATATTATGTTTAGTACCTTGGACACTGTAGCTTATTCACTTAAATCTCTGATAAATTGTGTGTCTGGTATGCACAGTCTAGTTAGCACGGTTAGTAAGGTGTTGGGTTTGCACTAACAAATTAAGATTGTCATTGGTTCGAATTCCATGTTGTCATGTTTTTATTTTACTAGTGTAGTTTGCGGCGCTATAATATGAATGCCTATGTCTTTTAACAACATTAGTCAAGTCTTCCAATGGACTTTTTAGTGAAACCCAATAGATAGCTTTATTTCCTCTTTGTTTACTCAAATATTGAAAGCATATGTCTTATAAATTTAGTAGGAATGTATTCTAATGACTTGCTTATGACACCCAATAGAATATATTGTGTTTAGTACATTGGACACTGTAGCTTATTCACTTAAATCTCTGATAAATTGTGTGTCTGGTATGCACAGTCTGGTTAGCACAGTTAGTAAAGTTTTGGGTTTGTACTATCAAATTAGGACTGTCATTGGTTTGAATCCCATGGAAGCATGTTTTTATTTTACTAGTGTGGTTTGTGGCTCTATAATATGAATGCCTATGTCTTTTAACAACAATAGTCAAGTCTTCCAATGGACTTTTTAGTGAAACCCAATAGATAGCTTTATTTTCTCTTTGTTTACTCAAATATTGAATGCTTATGTCTTATAAATTTAGTAGGAAAGTATTCTAATGACTTGCTTATGACACCCCATAGAATATATTATGTTTAGTACCTTGGACACTGTAGCTTATTCACTTAAATCTCTGATAAATTGCGTGTCTGGTATGCACAGTCTGGTTAGCACAGTTAGTAAGGTGTTGGGTTTGCACTATCAAATTAAGACTGTCATTGTTTCGAATTCCGTGTTATCATGTTTTTATTTTACTAGTGTGGTTTGTGGCTCTATAATATGAATGCCTATGTCTTATAACAACAATAGTCAAGTCTTCCAATGGACTTTTTAGTGAAACCCAATAGATAGCTTTATTTTCTCTTTGTTTACTCAGATATTGAATGCTTATGTCTTATAAATTTAGTAGGAAAGTATTCTAATGACTTGCTTATGACACCCCATTGAATATATTATGTTTAGTTCCTTGGACACTGTAGCTTATTCACTTAAATCTCTGATAAATTGTGTGTCTGGTATGCATGGTCTGGTTAGCACAGTTAGTAAGGTGTTGGGTTTGCACTATCAAATTAAGACTGTCGTTGGTTCGAATCCCATGTTATCATGTTTCTATTTTACTAGTGTGGTTTGTGGCTCTCTAAATATGAATGCCTATATCTTTTAACAACAATAGTCAAGTCTTCCAATGGACTTTTTAGTGAAACCCAATAGATAGCTTTATTTTCTCTTTGTTTACTCAAATATTGAATGCTTATGTCTTATAAATTTTGTAGGTAAGTATTCTAATGACTTGCTTATGACACCCCATAGAATATATTATGTTTAGTACCTTGGACACTGTAGCTTATTCACTCAAATCTCTGATAAATTGCGTGTCTGGTATGCACAGTTAGTAAGGTTTTGTGATTGCACAATCAAATTAGGACTGTCATTGGTACAAATCCCATGTTATCATGTTTTTATTTTACTAGTGTGGTTTGTGGCTCTACAATATGAATGCCTATGTATTTTAACAACAATAGTCAAGTCTCCCAATGGACTTTTTAGTGAAACCCAATAGATAGCTTTATTTTCTCTTTGTTTACTCAAATATTGAATGCTTATGTCTTATAAATTTTGTAGGTAAGTATTCTAATGACTTGCTTATGACACCCCATAGAATATATTATGTTTAGTACCTTGGACACTGTAGCTTATTCACTCAAATCTCTGATAAATTGCGTGTCTGGTATGCACAGTTAGTAAGGTTTTGTGTTTGCACAATCAAATTAGGACTGTCATTGGTTCGAATTCCATGTTATCATGTTTTTATTTTACTGGTGTGGTTTGTTGCTCTATAATATGAATGCCTATGTCTTTTAACAACATTAGTCAAGTCTTCCAATGGACTTTTTAGTGAAACCCAATAGATAGCTTTATTTCCTCTTTGTTTACTCAAATATTGAAAGCATATGTCTTATAAATTTAGTAGGAATGTATTCTAATGACTTGCTTATGACACCCCATAGAATATATTATATTTAGTACCTTGGACACTAGCTTATTCACTTAAATCTCTGATAAATTGTGTGTTTGGTATGCACAGTCTGGTTAGCACAGTTAGTAAGGTGTTGGGTTTGCACTATCAAATTAAGACTGTCATTGGTTTGAATCCCATGTAAGCATGTTTTTATTTTACTAGTGTGGTTTGTGGCTATATAATATGAATGCCTATGTCTTTTAACAACAATAGTCAAGTCTTCCAATGGACTTTTTAGTGAAACCCAATAGATAGCTTTATTTTCTCTTTGTTTACTCAAATATTGAAAGCATATGTCTTATAACTTTAGTAGGAAAGTATTCTAATGACTTGCTTATGACACCCCATAGAGTATATTATGTTTAGTAACTTGGACACTGTAGCTTATTCACTTAAATCTCTGATAAATTGCGTGTCTGGTATGCACAGTCTGGTTAGCACAGTTAGTAAGGTGTGGGTTTGCACTATCAAATTAAGACTGTCATTGTTTCAAATTCCATGTTATCATGTTTTTATTTTACTAGTGTGGTTTGTGGCTCTATAATATGAATGCCTATGTCTTATAACAACAATAGTCAAGTCTTCCAATGGACTTTTTAGTGAAACCCAATAGATAGCTTTATTTTCTATTTGTTTACTCAAATATTGAATGCTTATGTCTTATAAATTTAGTAGGAAAGTATTCTAATGACTTGCTTATGACACCCCATAGAATATATTATGTTTAGTACCTTGGACACTGTAGCTTATTCACTTAAATCTCTGATAAATTGCGTGTCTGGTATGCACAGTCTGGTTAGCACAGTTAGTAAGGTGTGGGTTTGCACTATCAAATTAAGACTGTCATTGTTTCAAATTCCATGTTATCATGTTTTTATTTTACTAGTGTGGTTTGTGGCTCTATAATATGAATGCCTATGTCTTATAACAACAATAGTCAAGTCTTCCAATGGACTTTTTAGTGAAACCCAATAGATAGCTTTATTTTCTCTTTGTTTACTCAGATATTGAATGCTTATGTCTTATAAATTTAGTAGGAAAGTATTCTAATGACTTGCTTATGACACCCCATTGAATATATTATGTTTAGTTCCTTGGACACTGTAGCTTATTCACTTAAATCTCTGATAAATTGTGTGTCTGGTATGCATGGTCTGGTTAGCACAGTTAGTAAGGTGTTTGGTTTGCACTATCAAATTAAGACTGTCGTTGGTTCGAATCCCATGTTATCATGTTTCTATTTTACTAGTGTGGTTTGTGGCTCTCTAAATATGAATGCCTATATCTTTTAACAACAATAGTCAAGTCTTCCAATGGACTTTTTAGTGAAACCCAATAGATAGCTTTATTTTCTCTTTGTTTACTCAAATATTGAATGCTTATGTCTTATAAATTTTGTAGGTAAGTATTCTAATGACTTGCTTATGACACCCCATAGAATATATTATGTTTAGTACCTTGGACACTGTAGCTTATTCACTCAAATCTGATAAATTGCGTGTCTGGTATGCACAGTTAGTAAGGTTTTGTGTTTGCACAATCAAATTAGGACTGTCATTGGTACAAATCCCATGTTATCATGTTTTTATTTTACTAGTGTGGTTTGTGGCTCTACAATATGAATGCCTATGTATTTTAACAACAATAGTCAAGTCTCCCAATGGACTTTTTAGTGAAACCCAATAGATAGCTTTATTTTCTCTTTGTTTACTCAAATATTGAATGCTTATGTCTTATAAATTTTGTAGGTAAGTATTCTAATGACTTGCTTATGACACCCATAGAATATATTATGTTTAGTACCTTGGACACTGTAGCTTATTCACTCAAATCTCTGATAAATTGCGTGTCTGGTATGCACAGTTAGTAAGGTTTTGTGTTTGCACAATCAAATTAGGACTGTCATTGGTTCGAATTCCATGTTATCATGTTTTTATTTTACTAGTGTGGTTTGTTGCTCTATAATATGAATGCCTATGTCTTTTAACAACATTAGTCAAGTCTTCCAATGGACTTTTTAGTGAAACCCAATAGATAGCTTTATTTCCTCTTTGTTTACTCAAATATTGAAAGCATATGTCTTATAAATTTAGTAGGAATGTATTCTAATGACTTGCTTATGACACCCCATAGAATATATTATATTTAGTACCTTGGACACTGTAGCTTATTCACTTAAATCTCTGATAAATTGTGTGTTTGGTATGCACAGTCTGGTTAGCACAGTTAGTAAGGTGTTGGGTTTGCACTATCAAATTAAGACTGTCATTGGTTTGAATCCCATGTAAGCATGTTTTTATTTTACTAGTGTGGTTTGTGGCTATATAATATGAATGCCTATGTCTTTTAACAACAATAGTCAAGTCTTCCAATGGACTTTTTAGTGAAACCCAATAGATAGCTTTATTTTCTCTTTGTTTACTCAAATATTGAAAGCATATGTCTTATAACTTTAGTAGGAAAGTATTCTAATGACTTGCTTATGACACCCCATAGAGTATATTATGTTTAGTAACTTGGACACTGTAGCTTATTCACTTAAATCTCTGATAAATTGCGTGTCTGGTATGCACAGTCTGGTTAGCACAGTTAGTAAGGTGTGGGTTTGCACTATCAAATTAAGACTGTCATTGTTTCAAATTCCATGTTATCATGTTTTTATTTTACTAGTGTGGTTTGTGGCTCTATAATATGAATGCCTATGTCTTATAACAACAATAGTCAAGTCTTCCAATGGACTTTTTAGTGAAACCCAATAGATAGCTTTATTTTCTATTTGTTTACTCAAATATTGAATGCTTATGTCTTATAAATTTAGTAGGAAAGTATTCTAATGACTTGCTTATGACACCCCATAGAATATATTATGTTTAGTACCTTGGACACTGTAGCTTATTCACTTAAATCTCTGATAAATTGCGTGTCTGGTATGCACAGTCTGGTTAGCACAGTTAGTAAGGTGTGGGTTTGCACTATCAAATTAAGACTGTCATTGTTTCAAATTCCATGTTATCATGTTTTTATTTTACTAGTGTGGTTTGTGGCTCTATAATATGAATGCCTATGTCTTATAACAACAATAGTCAAGTCTTCCAATGGACTTTTTAGTGAAACCCAATAGATAGCTTTATTTTCTCTTTGTTTACTCAGATATTGAATGCTTATGTCTTATAAATTTAGTAGGAAAGTATTCTAATGACTTGCTTATGACACCCCATTGAATATATTATGTTTAGTTCCTTGGACACTGTAGCTTATTCACTTAAATCTCTGATAAATTGTGTGTCTGGTATGCAAGGTCTGGTTAGCACAGTTAGTAAGGTGTTGGGTTTGCACTATCAAATTAAGACTGTCGTTAGTTCGAATCCCATGTTATCATGTTTCTATTTTACTAGTGTGGTTTGTGGCTCTCTAAATATGAATGCCTATATCTTTTAACAACAATAGTCAAGTCTTCCAATGGACTTTTTAGTGAAACCCAATAGATAGCTTTATTTTCTCTTTGTTTACTCAAATATTGAATGCTTATTTCTTATAAATTTTGTAGGTAAGTATTCTAATGACTTGCTTATGACACCCCATAGAATATATTATGTTTAGTACCTTGGACACTGTAGCTTATTCACTCAAATCTCTGATAAATTGCGAGTCTGGTATGCACAGTCTGGTTAGCACAGTTAGTAAGGTTTTGTGTTTGCACAATCAAATTAGGACTGTCATTGGTACAAATCCCATGTTATCATGTTTTTATTTTACTAGTGTGGTTTGTGGCTCTACAATATGAATGCCTATGTATTTTAACAACAATAGTCAAGTCTCCCAATGGACTTTTTAGTGAAACCCGATAGCTTTATTTTCTCTTTGTTTACTCAAATATTGAATGCTTATGTCTTATAAATTTAGTAGGAAAGTATTCTAATGACTTGCTTATGACACCCCATAGAATATATTATGTTTAGTACCTTGGACACTGTAGCTTATTCACTTAAATCTCTGATAAATTTTGTGTCTGGTATGCACAGTCTGGTAAGCACAGTTAGTAAGGTGTTGGGTTTGCACTATCAAATTAAGACTGTCATTGGTTCGAATTCCATGTTATCATGTTTTTTTTTTACTAGTGTGGTTTGTTGCTCTATAATATGAATGCCTATGTCTTTTAACAACATTAGTCAAGTCTTCCAATGGACTTTTTAGTGAAACCCAATAGATAGCTTTATTTCCTCTTTGTTTACTCAAATATTGAAAGCATATGTCTTATAAATTTAGTAGGAATGTATTCTAATGACTTGCTTATGACACCCCATAGAATATATTATATTTAGTACCTTGGACACTGTAGCTTATTCACTTAAATCTCTGATAAATTGTGTGTTTGGTATGCACAGTTTGGTTAGCACAGTTAGTAAGGTGTTGGGTTTGCACTATCAAATTAAGACTGTCATTGGTTTGAATCCCATGTAAGCATGTTTTTATTTTACTAGTGTGGTTTGTGGCTATATAATATGAATGCCTATGTCTTTTAACAACAATAGTCAAGTCTTCCAATGGACTTTTTTAGTGAAACCCAATAGATAGCTTTATTTTCTCTTTGTTTACTCAAATATTGAAAGCATATGTCTTATAACTTTAGTAGGAAAGTATTCTAATGACTTGCTTATGACACCCCATAGAATATATTATGTTTAGTAACTTGGACACTGTAGCTTATTCACTTAAATATCTGATAAATTGTGTGTCTGGTATGCACAGGCTGGTTAGCACAGTTAGCAAAGTGTTGGGTTTGCACTATCAAATTAGGATTGTCATTGGTTTGAATCCCATGTAAGCATGTTTTTATTTTACTAGTGTGGTTTGTGGCTCTATAATATGAATGCCTATGTCTTTTAACAACAATACTCAAGTCTTCCAATGGACTTTTTAGTGAAACCCAATAGATAGCTTTATTTTCTCTTTGTTTACTCAAATATTGAATGCTTATGTCTTATAAATTTAGTAGGAAAGTATTCTAATGACTTGCTTATGACACCCCTTAGAATATATTATGTTTAGTACCTTGGACACTGTAGCTTATTCACTTAAATCTCTGATAAATTGCGTGTCTGGTATGCACAGTCTGGTTAGCACATTTAGTAAGGTGTTGGGTTTGCACTATAAAATTAAGACTGTCGTTGGTTCGAATCCCATGTTATCATGTTTCTATTTACTAGTGTGGTTTGTGGCTCTCTAAATATGAATGCCTATATCTTTTAACAACAATAGTCAAGTCTTCCAATGGACTTTTTAGTGATACCCAATAGATAGCTTTATTTTCTCTTTGTTTACTCAAATATTGAATGCTTATGTCTTATAAAATTTGTAGGTAAGTATTCTAATGACTTGCTTATGACACCCCATAGAATATATTATGTTTAGTACCTTGGACACTGTAGCTTATTCACTCAAATCTCTGATAAATTGCATGTCTGGTATGCACAGTCTGGTTAGCACATTTAGTAAGGTGTTGTGTTTGCACAATCAAATTAGGACTGTCATTGGTACAAATCCCATGTTATCATGTTTTTATTTTACTAGTGTGGTTTGTGGCTCTACAATATGAATGCCTATGTATTTTAACAACAATAGTCAAGTCTTCCAATGGACTTTTTTAGTGAAACCCAATAGATAGCTTTATTTTCTCTTTGTTTACTCAAATATTGAAAGCATATGTCTTATAACTTTAGTAGGAAAGTATTCTAATGACTTGCTTATGACACCCCATAGAATATATTATGTTTAGTAACTTGGACACTGTAGCTTATTCACTTAAATATCTGATAAATTGTGTGTCTGGTATGCACAGGCTGGTTAGCACAGTTAGTAAAGTGTTGGGTTTGCACTATCAAATTAGGACTGTCATTGGTTTGAATCCCATGTAAGTATTTTTTTTTACTAGTGTGGTTTGTGGCTCTATAATATGAATGCCTATGTCTTTTAACAACAATAGTCAAGTCTTCCAATGGACTTTTTAGTGAAACCCAATAGATAGCTTTATGTTCTCTTTGTTTACTCAGATATTGAATGCTTATGTCTTATAAATTTAGTAGGAAAGTATTCTAATGACTTGCTTATGACACCCCATAGAATATATTATGTTTAGTACCTTGGACACTGTAGCTTATTCACTTAAATCTCTGATAAATTGCGTGTCTGGTATGCACAGTCTGGTTAGCACAGTTAGTAAGGTGTGGGTTTGCACTATCAAATTAAGACTGTCACTGTTTCAAATTCCATGTTATCATGTTTTTATTTTACTAGTGTGGTTTGTGGCTCTATAATATGAATGCCTATGTCTTATAACAACAATAGTCAAGTCTTCCAATGGACTTTTTAGTGAAACCCAATAGATAGCTTTATTTTCTCTTTGTTTACTCAGATATTGAATGCTTATGTCTTATAAATTTAGTAGGAAAGTATTCTAATGACTTGCTTATGACACCCCATTGAATATATTATGTTTAGTTCCTTGGACACTGTAGCTTATTCACTTAAATCTCTGATAAATTGTGTGTCTGGTATGCAAGGTCTGGTTAGCACAGTTAGTAAGGTGTTGGGTTTGCACTATCAAATTAAGACTGTCGTTAGTTCGAATCCCATGTTATCATGTTTCTATTTTACTAGTGTGGTTTGTGGCTCTCTAAATATGAATGCCTATATCTTTTAACAACAATAGTCAAGTCTTCCAATGGACTTTTTAGTGAAACCCAATAGATAGCTTTATTTTCTCTTTGTTTACTCAAATATTGAATGCTTATTTCTTATAAATTTTGTAGGTAAGTATTCTAATGACTTGCTTATGACACCCCATAGAATATATTATGTTTAGTACCTTGGACACTGTAGCTTATTCACTCAAATCTCTGATAAATTGCGAGTCTGGTATGCACAGTCTGGTTAGCACAGTTAGTAAGGTTTTGTGTTTGCACAATCAAATTAGGACTGTCATTGGTACAAATCCCATGTTATCATGTTTTTATTTTACTAGTGTGGTTTGTGGCTCTACAATATGAATGCCTATGTATTTTAACAACAATAGTCAAGTCTCCCAATGGACTTTTTAGTGAAACCCGATAGCTTTATTTTCTCTTTGTTTACTCAAATATTGAATGCTTATGTCTTATAAATTTAGTAGGAAAGTATTCTAATGACTTGCTTATGACACCCCATAGAATATATTATGTTTAGTACCTTGGACACTGTAGCTTATTCACTTAAATCTCTGATAAATTTTGTGTCTGGTATGCACAGTCTGGTAAGCACAGTTAGTAAGGTGTTGGGTTTGCACTATCAAATTAAGACTGTCATTGGTTCGAATTCCATGTTATCATGTTTTTATTTTACTAGTGTGGTTTGTTGCTCTATAATATGAATGCCTATGTCTTTTAACAACATTAGTCAAGTCTTCCAATGGACTTTTTAGTGAAACCCAATAGATAGCTTTATTTCCTCTTTGTTTACTCAAATATTGAAAGCATATGTCTTATAAATTTAGTAGGAATGTATTCTAATGACTTGCTTATGACACCCCATAGAATATATTATATTTAGTACCTTGGACACTGTAGCTTATTCACTTAAATCTCTGATAAATTGTGTGTTTGGTATGCACAGTTTGGTTAGCACAGTTAGTAAGGTGTTGGGTTTGCACTATCAAATTAAGACTGTCATTGGTTTGAATCCCATGTAAGCATGTTTTTATTTTACTAGTGTGGTTTGTGGCTATATAATATGAATGCCTATGTCTTTTAACAACAATAGTCAAGTCTTCCAATGGACTTTTTTAGTGAAACCCAATAGATAGCTTTATTTTCTCTTTGTTTACTCAAATATTGAAAGCATATGTCTTATAACTTTAGTAGGAAAGTATTCTAATGACTTGCTTATGACACCCCATAGAATATATTATGTTTAGTAACTTGGACACTGTAGCTTATTCACTTAAATATCTGATAAATTGTGTGTCTGGTATGCACAGGCTGGTTAGCACAGTTAGCAAAGTGTTGGGTTTGCACTATCAAATTAGGATTGTCATTGGTTTGAATCCCATGTAAGCATGTTTTTATTTTACTAGTGTGGTTTGTGGCTCTATAATATGAATGCCTATGTCTTTTAACAACAATACTCAAGTCTTCCAATGGACTTTTTAGTGAAACCCAATAGATAGCTTTATTTTCTCTTTGTTTACTCAAATATTGAATGCTTATGTCTTATAAATTTAGTAGGAAAGTATTCTAATGACTTGCTTATGACACCCCATAGAATATATTATGTTTAGTACCTTGGACACTGTAGCTTATTCACTTAAATCTCTGATAAATTGCGTGTCTGGTATGCACAGTCTGGTTAGCACATTTAGTAAGGTGTTGGGTTTGCACTATAAAATTAAGACTGTCGTTGGTTCGAATCCCATGTTATCATGTTTCTATTTACTAGTGTGGTTTGTGGCTCTCTAAATATGAATGCCTATATCTTTTAACAACAATAGTCAAGTCTTCCAATGGACTTTTTAGTGATACCCAATAGATAGCTTTATTTTCTCTTTGTTTACTCAAATATTGAATGCTTATGTCTTATAAAATTTGTAGGTAAGTATTCTAATGACTTGCTTATGACACCCCATAGAATATATTATGTTTAGTACCTTGGACACTGTAGCTTATTCACTCAAATCTCTGATAAATTGCATGTCTGGTATGCACAGTCTGGTTAGCACATTTAGTAAGGTGTTGTGTTTGCACAATCAAATTAGGACTGTCATTGGTACAAATCCCATGTTATCATGTTTTTATTTTACTAGTGTGGTTTGTGGCTCTACAATATGAATGCCTATGTATTTTAACAACAATAGTCAAGTCTTCCAATGGACTTTTTTAGTGAAACCCAATAGATAGCTTTATTTTCTCTTTGTTTACTCAAATATTGAAAGCATATGTCTTATAACTTTAGTAGGAAAGTATTCTAATGACTTGCTTATGACACCCCATAGAATATATTATGTTTAGTAACTTGGACACTGTAGCTTATTCACTTAAATATCTGATAAATTGTGTGTCTGGTATGCACAGGCTGGTTAGCACAGTTAGTAAAGTGTTGGGTTTGCACTATCAAATTAGGACTGTCATTGGTTTGAATCCCATGTAAGTATTTTTTTTTACTAGTGTGGTTTGTGGCTCTATAATATGAATGCCTGTGTCTTTTAACAACAATAGTCAAGTCTTCCAATGGACTTTTTAGTGAAACCCAATAGATAGCTTTATGTTCTCTTTGTTTACTCAGATATTGAATGCTTATGTCTTATAAATTTAGTAGGAAAGTATTCTAATGACTTGCTTATGACACCCCATTGAATATATTATGTTTAGTTCCTTGGACACTGTAGCTTATTCACTTAAATCTCTGATAAATTGTGTGTCTGGTATGCATGGTCTGGTTAGCACAGTTAGTAGGGTGTTGGGTTTGCACTATCAAATTAAGACTATCGTTGGTTTGAATATCATGTTTCTATTTTACTAGTGTGGTTTGTGGCTCTATAATATGAATGCCTATATCTTTTAACAACAATAGTCAAGTCTTCCAATGGACTTTTTAGTGAAACCCAATAGATAGCTTTATTTTCTCTTTGTTTACTCAAATATTGAATGCTTATGTCTTATAAATTTTGTAGGTAAGTATTCTAATGACTTGCTTATGACACCCCATAGAATATATTATGTTTAGTACCTTGGACACTGTAGCTTATTCACTTAAATCTCTGATAAATTGTGCGTCTGGTATTCACAGTCTGGTTAGCACAGTTAGTAAGGTGTTGGGTTTGCACTAACAAATTAAGACTGTCATTGGTTCGAATTCCATGTTATCATGTTTTTATTTTACTAGTGTGGTTTGTGGCTCTACAATATGAATGCCTATGTCTTTTAACAACAATAGTCAAGTCTTCCAATGGACTTTTTAGTGAAACCCAATAGATAGCTTTATTTTCTCTTTGTTTACTCAGATATTGAATGCTTATGTCTTATAAATTTTGTAGGTAAGTATTCTAATGACTTGCTTATGACACCCCATAGAATATATTATGTTTAGTACCTTGGACACTGTAGCTTATTCACTCAAATCTCTGATAAATTGCGTGTCTGGTATGCACAGTTAGTAAGGTTTTGTGTTTGCACAATCAAATTAGGACTGTCATTGGTACAAATCCCATGTTATCATGTTTTTATTTTACTAGTGTGGTTTGTGGCTCTACAATATGAATGCCTATGTATTTTAACAACAATAGTCAAGTCTCCCAATGGACTTTTTAGTGAAACCCAATAGATAGCTTTATTTTCTCTTTGTTTACTCAAATATTGAATGCTTATGTCTTATAAATTTTGTAGGTAAGTATTCTAATGACTTGCTTATGACACCCATAGAATATATTATGTTTAGTACCTTGGACACTGTAGCTTATTCACTCAAATCTCTGATAAATTGCATGTCTGGTATGCACAGTTAGTAAGGTTTTGTGTTTGCACAATCAAATTAGGACTGTCATTGGTTCGAATTCCATGTTATCATGTTTTTATTTTACTAGTGTGGTTTGTTGCTCTATAATATGAATGCCTATGTCTTTTAACAACATTAGTCAAGTCTTCCAATGGACTTTTTAGTGAAACCCAATAGATAGCTTTATTTCCTCTTTGTTTACTCAAATATTGAAAGCATATGTCTTATAAATTTAGTAGGAATGTATTCTAATGACTTGCTTATGACACCCCATAGAATATATTATATTTAGTACCTTGGACACTGTAGCTTATTCACTTAAATCTCTGATAAATTGTGTGTTTGGTATGCACAGTCTGGTTAGCACAGTTAGTAAGGTGTTGGGTTTGCACTATCAAATTAAGACTGTCATTGGTTTGAATCCCATGTAAGCATGGTTTTATTTTACTAGTGTGGTTTGTGGCTATATAATATGAATGCCTATGTCTTTTAACAACAATAGTCAAGTCTTCCAATGGACTTTTTAGTGAAACCCAATAGATAGCTTTATTTTCTCTTTGTTTACTCAAATATTGAAAGCATATGTCTTATAACTTTAGTAGGAAAGTATTCTAATGACTTGCTTATGACACCCCATAGAGTATATTATGTTTAGTAACTTGGACACTGTAGCTTATTCACTTAAATCTCTGATAAATTGCGTGTCTGGTATGCACAGTCTGGTTAGCACAGTTAGTAAGGTGTGGGTTTGCACTATCAAATTAAGACTGTCATTGTTTCAAATTCCATGTTATCATGTTTTTATTTTACTAGTGTGGTTTGTGGCTCTATAATATGAATGCCTATGTCTTATAACAACAATAGTCAAGTCTTCCAATGGACTTTTTAGTGAAACCCAATAGATAGCTTTATTTTCTATTTGTTTACTCAGATATTGAATGCTTATGTCTTATAAATTTAGTAGGAAAGTATTCTAATGACTTGCTTATGACACCCCATTGAATATATTATGTTTAGTTCCTTGGACACTGTAGCTTATTCACTTAAATCTCTGATAAATTGTGTGTCTGGTATGCAAGGTCTGGTTAGCACAGTTAGTAAAGTGTTGGGTTTGCACTATCAAATTAAGACTGTCGTTAGTTCGAATCCCATGTTATCATGTTTCTATTTTACTAGTGTGGTTTGTGGCTCTCTAAATATGAATGCCTATATCTTTTAACAACAATAGTCAAGTCTTCCAATGGACTTTTTAGTGAAACCCAATAGATAGCTTTATTTTCTCTTTGTTTACTCAAATATTGAATGCTTATTTCTTATAAATTTTGTAGGTAAGTATTCTAATGACTTGCTTATGACACCCCATAGAATATATTATGTTTAGTACCTTGGACACTGTAGCTTATTCACTCAAATCTCTGATAAATTGCGAGTCTGGTATGCACAGTCTGGTTAGCACAGTTAGTAAGGTTTTGTGTTTGCACAATCAAATTAGGACTGTCATTGGTACAAATCCCATGTTATCATGTTTTTATTTTACTAGTGTGGTTTGTGGCTCTACAATATGAATGCCTATGTATTTTAACAACAATAGTCAAGTCTCCCAATGGACTTTTTAGTGAAACCCGATAGCTTTATTTTCTCTTTGTTTACTCAAATATTGAATGCTTATGTCTTATAAATTTAGTAGGAAAGTATTCTAATGACTTGCTTATGACACCCCATAGAATATATTATGTTTAGTACCTTGGACACTGTAGCTTATTCACTTAAATCTCTGATAAATTTTGTGTCTGGTATGCACAGTCTGGTAAGCACAGTTAGTAAGGTTTTGTGTTTGCACAATCAAATTAGGACTGTCATTGGTTCGAATTCCATGTTATCATGTTTTTATTTTACTAGTGTGGTTTGTTGCTCTATAATATGAATGCCTATGTCTTTTAACAACATTAGTCAAGTCTTCCAATGGACTTTTTAGTGAAACCCAATAGATAGCTTTATTTCCTCTTTGTTTACTCAAATATTGAAAGCATATGTCTTATAAATTTAGTAGGAATGTATTCTAATGACTTGCTTATGACACCCCATAGAATATATTATATTTAGTACCTTGGACACTGTAGCTTATTCACTTAAATCTCTGATAAATTGTGTGTTTGGTATGCACAGTCTGGTTAGCACAGTTAGTAAGGTGTTGGGTTTGCACTATCAAATTAAGACTGTCATTGGTTTGAATCCCATGTAAGCATGGTTTTATTTTACTAGTGTGGTTTGTGGCTATATAATATGAATGCCTATGTCTTTTAACAACAATAGTCAAGTCTTCCAATGGACTTTTTAGTGAAACCCAATAGATAGCTTTATTTTCTCTTTGTTTACTCAAATATTGAAAGCATATGTCTTATAACTTTAGTAGGAAAGTATTCTAATGACTTGCTTATGACACCCCATAGAGTATATTATGTTTAGTAACTTGGACACTGTAGCTTATTCACTTAAATCTCTGATAAATTGCGTGTCTGGTATGCACAGTCTGGTTAGCACAGTTAGTAAGGTGTGGGTTTGCACTATCAAATTAAGACTGTCATTGTTTCAAATTCCATGTTATCATGTTTTTATTTTACTAGTGTGGTTTGTGGCTCTATAATATGAATGCCTATGTCTTATAACAACAATAGTCAAGTCTTCCAATGGACTTTTTAGTGAAACCCAATAGATAGCTTTATTTTCTATTTGTTTACTCAGATATTGAATGCTTATGTCTTATAAATTTAGTAGGAAAGTATTCTAATGACTTGCTTATGACACCCCATTGAATATATTATGTTTAGTTCCTTGGACACTGTAGCTTATTCACTTAAATCTCTGATAAATTGTGTGTCTGGTATGCAAGGTCTGGTTAGCACAGTTAGTAAAGTGTTGGGTTTGCACTATCAAATTAAGACTGTCGTTAGTTCGAATCCCATGTTATCATGTTTCTATTTTACTAGTGTGGTTTGTGGCTCTCTAAATATGAATGCCTATATCTTTTAACAACAATAGTCAAGTCTTCCAATGGACTTTTTAGTGAAACCCAATAGATAGCTTTATTTTCTCTTTGTTTACTCAAATATTGAATGCTTATTTCTTATAAATTTTGTAGGTAAGTATTCTAATGACTTGCTTATGACACCCCATAGAATATATTATGTTTAGTACCTTGGACACTGTAGCTTATTCACTCAAATCTCTGATAAATTGCGAGTCTGGTATGCACAGTCTGGTTAGCACAGTTAGTAAGGTTTTGTGTTTGCACAATCAAATTAGGACTGTCATTGGTACAAATCCCATGTTATCATGTTTTTATTTTACTAGTGTGGTTTGTGGCTCTACAATATGAATGCCTATGTATTTTAACAACAATAGTCAAGTCTCCCAATGGACTTTTTAGTGAAACCCGATAGCTTTATTTTCTCTTTGTTTACTCAAATATTGAATGCTTATGTCTTATAAATTTAGTAGGAAAGTATTCTAATGACTTGCTTATGACACCCCATAGAATATATTATGTTTAGTACCTTGGACACTGTAGCTTATTCACTTAAATCTCTGATAAATTTTGTGTCTGGTATGCACAGTCTGGTAAGCACAGTTAGTAAGGTTTTGTGTTTGCACAATCAAATTAGGACTGTCATTGGTTCGAATTCCATGTTATCATGTTTTTATTTTACTAGTGTGGTTTGTTGCTCTATAATATGAATGCCTATGTCTTTTAACAACATTAGTCAAGTCTTCCAATGGACTTTTTAGTGAAACCCAATAGATAGCTTTATTTCCTCTTTGTTTACTCAAATATTGAAAGCATATGTCTTATAAATTTAGTAGGAATGTATTCTAATGACTTGCTTATGACACCCCATAGAATATATTATATTTAGTACCTTGGACACTGTAGCTTATTCACTTAAATCTCTGATAAATTGTGTGTTTGGTATGCACAGTCTGGTTAGCACAGTTAGTAAGGTGTTGGGTTTGCACTATCAAATTAAGACTGTCATTGGTTTGAATCCCATGTAAGCATGTTTTTATTTTACTAGTGTGGTTTGTGGCTATATAATATGAATGCCTATGTCTTTTAACAACAATAGTCAAGTCTTCCAATGGACTTTTTAGTGAAACCCAATAGATAGCTTTATTTTCTCTTTGTTTACTCAAATATTGAAAGCATATGTCTTATAACTTTAGTAGGAAAGTATTCTAATGACTTGCTTATGACACCCCATAGAGTATATTATGTTTAGTAACTTGGACACTGTAGCTTATTCACTTAAATCTCTGATAAATTGCGTGTCTGGTATGCACAGTCTGGTTAGCACAGTTAGTAAGGTGTGGGTTTGCACTATCAAATTAAGACTGTCATTGTTTCAAATTCCATGTTATCATGTTTTTATTTTACTAGTGTGGTTTGTGGCTCTATAATATGAATGCCTATGTCTTATAACAACAATAGTCAAGTCTTCCAATGGACTTTTTAGTGAAACCCAATAGATAGCTTTATTTTCTATTTGTTTACTCAAATATTGAATGCTTATGTCTTATAAATTTAGTAGGAAAGTATTCTAATGACTTGCTTATGACACCCCATAGAATATATTATGTTTAGTACCTTGGACACTGTAGCTTATTCACTTAAATCTCTGATAAATTGCGTGTCTGGTATGCACAGTCTGGTTAGCACAGTTAGTAAGGTGTGGGTTTGCACTATCAAATTAAGACTGTCATTGTTTCAAATTCCATGTTATCATGTTTTTATTTTACTAGTGTGGTTTGTGGCTCTATAATATGAATGCCTATGTCTTATAACAACAATAGTCAAGTCTTCCAATGGACTTTTTAGTGAAACCCAATAGATAGCTTTATTTTCTCTTTGTTTACTCAGATATTGAATGCTTATGTCTTATAAATTTAGTAGGAAAGTATTCTAATGACTTGCTTATGACACCCCATTGAATATATTATGTTTAGTTCCTTGGACACTGTAGCTTATTCACTTAAATCTCTGATAAATTGTGTGTCTGGTATGCAAGGTCTGGTTAGCACAGTTAGTAAAGTGTTGGGTTTGCACTATCAAATTAAGACTGTCGTTAGTTCGAATCCCATGTTATCATGTTTCTATTTTACTAGTGTGGTTTGTGGCTCTCTAAATATGAATGCCTATATCTTTTAACAACAATAGTCAAGTCTTCCAATGGACTTTTTAGTGATACCCAATAGATAGCTGTATTTTCTCTTTGTTTACTCAAATATTGAATGCTTATGTCTTATAAAATTTGTAGGTAAGTATTCTAATGACTTGCTTATGACACCCCATAGAATATATTATGTTTAGTACCTTGGACACTGTAGCTTATTCACTCAAATCTCTGATAAATTGCATGTCTGGTATGCACAGTCTGGTTAGCACATTTAGTAAGGTGTTGTGTTTGCACAATCAAATTAGGACTGTCATTGGTACAAATCCCATGTTATCATGTTTTTATTTTACTAGTGTGGTTTGTGGCTCTACAATATGAATGCCTATGTATTTTAACAACAATAATCAAGTCTCCCAATTGACTTTTTAGTGAAACCCAATAGATAGCTTTATTTTCTCTTTGTTTACTCAAATATTGAATGCTTATGTCTTATAAATTTAGTAGGAAAGTATTCTAATGACTTGCTTATGACACCCCATAGAATATATTATGTTTAGTACCTTGGACACTGTAGCTTATTCACTTAAATCTCTAAGAAATTGTGTGTTTGGTATGCACAGTCTGGTTAGCACAGTTAGTAAGGTGTTGGGTTTGCACTATCAAATTAAGACTGTCATTGGTTTGAATCCCATGTAAGCATGTTTTTATTTTACTAGTGTGGTTTGTGGCTATATAATATGAATGCCTATGTCTTTTAACAACAATAGTCAAGTCTTCCAATGGACTTTTTTAGTGAAACCCAATAGATAGCTTTATTTTCTCTTTGTTTACTCAAATATTGAAAGCATATGTCTTATAACTTTAGTAGGAAAGTATTCTAATGACTTGCTTATGACACCCCATAGAATATATTATGTTTAGTAACTTGGACACTGTAGCTTATTCGCTTAAATATCTGATAAATTGTGTGTCTGGTATGCACAGGCTGGTTAGCACAGTTAGTAAAGTGTCGGGTTTGCACTATCAAATTAGGACTGTCATTGGTTTGAATCCCATGTAAGTATTTTTTTTTACTAGTGTGGTTTGTGGCTCTATAATATGAATGCCTATGTCTTTTAACAACAATAGTCAAGTCTTCCAATGGACTTTTTAGTGAAACCCAATAGATAGCTTTATTTTCTCTTTGTTTACTCAAATATTGAATGCTTATGTCTTATAAATTTAGTAGGAAAGTATTCTAATGACTTGCTTATGACACCCCATAGAACATATTATGTTTAGTACCTTGGACACTGTAGCTTATTCACTTAAATCTCTGATAAATTGTGTGTCTGGTATGCACAGTCTGGTTAGCACAGTTAGTAAGGTGTTGGGTTTGCACTATCAAATTAAGACTGTTGTTGGTTCGAATCCCATGTTATCATGTTTCTATTTTACTAGTGTGGTTTGTGGCTCTCTAAATATGAATGCCTATATCTTTTAACAACAATAGTCAAGTCTTCCAATGGACTTTTTAGTGAAACCCAATAGATAGCTTTATTTTCTCTTTGTTTACTCAAATATTGAATGCTTATGTCTTATAAAATTTGTAGGTAAGTATTCTAATGACTTGCTTATGACACCCCATAGAATATATTATGTTTAGTACCTTGGACACTGTAGCTTATTCACTCAAATCTCTGATAAATTGCATGTCTGGTATGCACAGTCTGGTTAGCACATTTAGTAAGGTGTTGTGTTTGCACAATCAAATTAGGACTGTCATTGGTACAAATCCCATGTTATCATGTTTTTATTTTACTAGTGTGGTTTGTGGCTCTACAATATGATTGCCTATGTATTTTAACAACAATAATCAAGTCTCCCAATGGACTTTTTAGTGAAACCCAATAGATAGCTTTATTTTCTCTTTGTTTACTCAAATATTGAATGCTTATGTCTTATAAATTTAGTAGGAAAGTATTCTAATGACTTGCTTATGACACCCCATAGAATATATTATGTTTTGTACCTTGGACACTGTAGCTTATTCACTTAAATCTCTGATAAATTTTGTGTCTGGTATGCACAGTCTGGTTAGCACAGTTAGTAAGGTGTTGGGTTTCCACTATCAAATTAAGACTGTCATTGGTTCGAATTCCATGTTATCATGTTTTTATTTTACTAGTGTGGTTTGTTGCTCTATAATATGAATGTCTATGTCTTTTAACAACATTAGTCAAGTCTTCCAATGGACTTTTTAGTGAAACCCAATAGATAGCTTTATTTCCTCTTTGTTTACTCAAATATTGAAAGCATATGTCTTATAAATTTAGTAGGAATGTATTCTAATGACTTGCTTATGACACCCCATAGAATATATTATATTTAGTACCTTGGACACTGTAGCTTATTCACTTAAATCTCTAAGAAATTGTGTGTTTGGTATGCACAGTCTGGTTAGCACAGTTAGTAAGGTGTTGGGTTTGCACTATCAAATTAAGACTGTCATTTGTTTGAATCCCATGTAAGCATGTTTTTATTTTACTAGTGTGGTTTGTGGCTATATAATATGAATGCCTATGTCTTTTAACAACAATAGTCAAGTCTTCCAATGGACTTTTTTAGTGAAACCCAATAGATAGCTTTATGTTCTCTTTGTTTACTCAGATATTGAATGCTTATGTCTTATAAATTTAGTAGGAAAGTATTCTAATGACTTGCTTATGACACCCCATAGAATATATTATGTTTAGTTCCTTGGACACTGTAGCTTATTCACTTAAATCTCTGATAAATTGTGTGTCTGGTATGCATGGTCTGGTTAGCACAGTTAGTAGGGTGTTGGGTTTGCACTATCAAATTAAGACTATCGTTGGTTTGAATATCATGTTTCTGTTTTACTAGTGTGGTTTGTGGCTCTATAATATGAATGCCTATATCTTTTAACAACAATAGTCAAGTCTTCCAATGGACTTTTTAGTGAAACCCAATAGATAGCTTTATTTTCTCTTTGTTTACTCAAATATTGAATGCTTATGTCTTATAAATTTTGTAGGTAAGTATTCTAATGACTTGCTTATGACACCCCATAGAATATATTATGTTTAGTACCTTGGACACTGTAGCTTATTCACTTAAATCTCTGATAAATTGTGCGTCTGGTATGCACAGTCTGGTTAGCACAGTTAGTAAGGTGTTGGGTTTGCACTAACAAATTAAGACTGTCATTGGTTCGAATTCCATGTTATCTTGTTTTTATTTTACTAGTGTGGTTTGTGGCTCTACAATATGAATGCCTATGTCTTTTAACAACAATAGTCAAGTCTTCCAATGGACTTTTTAGTGAAACCCAATAGATAGCTTTATTTTCTCTTTGTTTACTCAAATATTGAATGCTTATGTCTTATAAATTTAGTAGGAAAGTATTCTAATGACTTGCTTATGACACCCCATAGAATATATTATGTTTAGTACCTTGGACACTGTAGCTTATTCACTTAAATCTCTGATAAATTGTGTGTCTGGTATGCACAGTCTGGTTAGCACAGTTAGTAAGGTGTTGGGTTTGCACTATCAAATTAAGACTGTCGATGGTTCGAATCCCATGTTATCATGTTTCTATTTTACTAGTGTGGTTTGTGGCTCTCTAAATATGAATGCCTATATCTTTTAACAACAATAGTCAAGTCTTCCAATGGACTTTTTAGTGAAACCCAATAGATAGCTTTATTTTCTCTTTGTTTACTCAAATATTGAATGCTTATGTCTTATAAAATTTGTAGGTAAGTATTCTAATGACTTGCTTATGACACCCCATAGAATATATTATGTTTAGTACCTTGGACACTGTAGCTTATTCACTCAAATCTCTGATAAATTGCATGTCTGGTATGCACAGTCTGGTTAGCACATTTAGTAAGGTGTTGTGTTTGCACAATCAAATTAGGACTGTTATTGGTACAAATCCCATGTTATCATGTTTTTATTTTACTAGTGTGGTTTGTGGCTCTACAATATGAATGCCTATGTATTTTAACAACAATAATCAAGTCTCCCAATGGACTTTTTAGTGAAACCCAATAGATAGCTTTATTTTCTCTATGTTTACTCAAATATTGAATGCTTATGTCTTATAAATTTAGTAGGAAAGTATTCTAATGACTTGCTTATGACACCCCATAGAATATATTATGTTTAGTACCTTGGACACTGTAGCTTATTCACTTAAATCTCTGATAAATTTTGTGTCTGGTATGCACAGTCTGGTTAGCACAGTTAGTAAGGTGTTGGGTTTCCACTATCAAATTAAGACTGTCATTGGTTCGAATTCCATGTTATCATGTTTTTATTTTACTAGTGTGGTTTGTTGCTCTATAATATGAATGCCTATGTCTTTTAACAACATTAGTCAAGTCTTCCAATGGACTTTTTAGTGAAACCCAATAGATAGCTTTATTTCCTCTTTGTTTACTCAAATATTGAAAGCATATGTCTTATAAATTTAGTAGGAATGTATTCTAATGACTTGCTTATGACACCCCATAGAATATATTATATTTAGTACCTTGGACACTGTAGCTTATTCACTTAAATCTCTAAGAAATTGTGTGTTTGGTATGCACAGTCTGGTTAGCACAGTTAGTAAGGTGTTGGGTTTGCACTATCAAATTAAGACTGTCATTGGTTTGAATCCCATGTAAGCATGTTTTTATTTTACTAGTGTGGTTTGTGGCTATATAATATGAATGCCTATGTCTTTTAACAATAGTCAAGTCTTCCAATGGACTTTTTTAGTGAAACCCAATAGATAGCTTTATTTTCTCTTTGTTTACTCAAATATTGAAAGCATATGTCTTATAACTTTAGTAGGAAAGTATTCTAATGACTTGCTTATGACACCCCATAGAATATATTATGTTTAGTTCCTTGGACACTGTAGCTTATTCACTTAAATCTCTGATAAATTGTGTGTCTGGTATGCATGGTCTGGTTAGCACAGTTAGTAGGGTGTTGGGTTTGCACTATCAAATTAAGACTATCGTTGGTTTGAATATCATGTTTCTCTTTTACTAGTGTGGTTTGTGGCTCTATAATATGAATGCCTATATCTTTTAACAACAATAGTCAAGTCTTCCAATGGACTTTTTAGTGAAACCCAATAGATAGCTTTATTTTCTCTTTGTTTACTCAAATATTGAATGCTTATGTCTTATAAATTTTGTAGGTAAGTATTCTAATGACTTGCTTATGACACCCCATAGAATATATTATGTTTAGTACCTTGGACACTGTAGCTTATTCACTTAAATCTCTGATAAATTGTGCGTCTGGTATGCACAGTCTGGTTAGCACAGTTAGTAAGGTGTTGGGTTTGCACTAACAAATTAAGACTGTCATTGGTTCGAATTCCATGTTATCATGTTTTTATTTTACTAGTGTGGTTTGTGGCTCTACAATATGAATGCCTATGTCTTTTAACAACAATAGTCAAGTCTTCCAATGGACTTTTTAGTGAAACCCAATAGATAGCTTTATTTTCTCTTTGTTTACTCAAATATTGAATGCTTATGTCTTATAAATTTAGTAGGAAAGTATTCTAATGACTTGCTTATGACACCCCATAGAATATATTATGTTTAGTACCTTGGACACTGTAGCTTATTCACTTAAATCTCTGATAAATTGTGTGTCTGGTATGCACAGTCTGGTTAGCACAGTTAGTAAGGTGTTGGGTTTGCACTAACAAATTAAGACTGTCATTGGTTCGAATTCCATGTTGTCATGTTTTTATTTTACTAGTGTAGTTTGTGGCTCTATAATATGAATGCCTATGTCTTTTAACAACATTAGTCAAGTCTTCCAAGGGACTTTTTAGTGAAACCCAATAGATAGCTTTATTTCCTCTTTGTTTACTCAAATATTGAAAGCATATGTCTTATAAATTTAGTAGGAAAGTATTCTAATGACTTGCTTATGACACCCCATAGAATATATTATGTTTAGTACCTTGGACACTGTAGCTTATTCACTTAAATCTCTGATAAATTGCGTGTCTGGTATGCACAGTCTGGTTAGCACAGTTAGTAAGGTGTTGGGTTTGCACTATCAAATTAAGGCTGTCATTGTTTCGAATTCCATGTTATCATGTTTTTATTTTACTAGTGTGGTTTGTGGCTCTATAATATGAATGCCTATGTCTTTTAACAACAATAGTCAAGTCTTCCAATGGACTTTTTAGTGAAACCCAATAGATAGCTTTATGTTCTCTTTGTTTACTCAGATATTGAATGCTTATGTCTTATAAATTTAGTAGGAAAGTATTCTAATGACTTGCTTATGACACCCCATAGAATATATTATGTTTAGTTCCTTGGACACTGTAGCTTATTCACTTAAATCTCTGATAAATTGTGTGTCTGGTATGCATGGTCTGGTTAGCACAGTTAGTAGGGTGTTGGGTTTGCACTATCAAATTAAGACTATCGTTGGTTTGAATATCATGTTTCTGTTTTACTAGTGTGGTTTGTGGCTCTATAATATGAATGCCTATATCTTTTAACAACAATAGTCAAGTCTTCCAATGGACTTTTTAGTGAAACCCAATAGATAGCTTTATTTTCTCTTTGTTTACTCAAATATTGAATGCTTATGTCTTATAAATTTTGTAGGTAAGTATTCTAATGACTTGCTTATGACACCCCATAGAATATATTATGTTTAGTACCTTGGACACTGTAGCTTATTCACTTAAATCTCTGATAAATTGTGCGTCTGGTATGCACAGTCTGGTTAGCACAGTTAGTAAGGTTTTGGGTTTGTACTATCAAATTAGGACTGTCATTGGTTTGAATCCCATGTAAGCATGTTTTTATTTTACTAGTGTGGTTTGTGGCTCTATAATATGAATGCCTATCTCTTTTAACAACAATAGTCTAGTCTTCCAATGGACTTTTTAGTGAAACCCAATAGATAGCTTTATTTTCTCTTTGTTTACTCAAATATT